>NW_007776893.1:3019-3481 GCF_000696425.1 Galeopterus variegatus | reverse complement strand
ACTTGCTCCACCTGTTTGAGAACGTGTCCTGATCCATGCGTGGAAGGAAGGAATGCTGCACAGAGACGCCAAGACAAATCTAAACTCTTGTAGGGTTTTCCCACTAAGTCTGTTAGTGTTAGATCAGACCCTTTTTGTCCGATCACATTTCTACAGGATTGTCTATGCTTCACCTGTCCTACGTAATGAAGCTTCCATAAAAACCCAAGAGCACAGGGTTTGGGGATCTTCCAGATGGCTGAACATGTGGAGGTTCCTGGAGGGTGGCACACCTGACAAGGGTGTGGAAGCTCTGCACCCCTTCCCCATACCTTGCCCTGTGCATCTCTTCATCTGTAACCTTTGTAATATCCTTTATAATAAACCAGTAAATGTAAGTATTTTCCTGAGTTCTGTCAGCCCTTAGCAAATCAGCTGAACCCGAGAAGGGGATTGTGGGAACTGTGACTTATTACCAGTGGG
>NW_007776893.1:0-1567 GCF_000696425.1 Galeopterus variegatus | reverse complement strand
AAAAAAAAAAAAAAAGAATACCAAATTAATACCAAATTCACCTTTTAGAATACCAGGTTAACCTTTTAAATTTACTATGTAATTATGGCGTTTTAGTTAAATTAGAAGAAATTTTTATAGCGTCATCTTTCTTCAAAAATGTTTCAAAGAACTAGTTTAAAATTGGTCTAAAATATGGACAGGAATATTTCTTTCTGACTCAACTCCTGAATTGTTCCGTGAATCAGTTATTTTCTTTTGAGGGGCGCGAGGGAGAACATTTTCATCATGGTACCTTTGGAAGTAGGGCTATTGGCATTAAACCTCCAATAGGGGGCAGAACAGAGCTGGGAATCAGGAGATTGGGTTTGGTCCTGCCCTTCTCTAGCTGTGACTCCTTGACTGCCATCTAAACTCACTGAGGCTCAGTCCTCATCACAGCCACACCAGAACTTTGATATAACTATTGTTGCTGTTTTTAGGGTTTTCTCTGTCATGACTATGGCCCACATGGAGGGCCTGAAGTTCTGGCGGGCATGAATTGGAAACACAAAGGTGTGCCACCAAGGGCCTACTTGTTTAAGGGAAGATGGAAACTCCTGGGGATTCTACATTCTAAGGCACAGTAGCTTAGTCCAAGCACAGTGAGAAAGTGGAGAAAACGAGCAACTTCGTGCACAGCGGGGATGAAGAGGGCTGATCACTGGCCCTCTAGCTTTCTCCTTACATCTAATGAGGATGGCTAGGGCTGTATGTGATGTGGCTGATTCTTGAGGCAGGACATATGCAGAGAAATATGGGTCTGTTAATTTGTAAGAAGACGTTGCTGTGTCAGGGATCAGAATCCTCGTATCTCTGGGAACAGAGCATTCTCTCTCTTTGGACAGACTGACATGAAAAACAAAACAAGAATCAGAAGGTTGCTGGATAAGGATTCTCGAATAGCATCTGGGTGTGATACACCTGTCTCCCACAGACACAGTCTTATTGGCAAGACCAGAACATTGAAGTCTGATAGCTAGAGCCTTCTCTCTTCTCCTGGGGTGGCATAAATGCTGACCACCTGTACTGTTTTGTGACATTAGTTTTATCCACAGGCTTGGCAAAACAATGGTTATGTATCTTTTAAAATTCAAGTACATAATCGCTGATTCTCTTCTGGGGTAGCTTTTGTGATTCTGTGGAATCAGCAAACAGCAGTGTAGATTAATGGTAAAGACTACTGACACTGAAGCCAGACCACCTGGCTTCAGATCTTGACACTATGGCTTGCCATATCAGCTTGGCAAATTACTTCTCTCTGTGACTCCTCCTTCATCTCTAAAATGGGGAGAACAGTAGTATCTATTTTCCAAAGCTGTCATAAAGATTAGATTAGTTAATATACATAAAGCATGTGACATAGTGCTTGCTACATAGTAAGCAGTTACATTGTCACTATTTTGAGAATGCACTTTACAATTTTTGTGTGGCCTTAGTGAGTCTAACATAAATAATGACTTATGTTCCATAACAACATGGTGTTACAACACAGTCAAGTATTTACTATGTACATGATGCCAATTTTAGCAGTATTATTACTATTATT
>NW_007776892.1:2533-3482 GCF_000696425.1 Galeopterus variegatus | reverse complement strand
CATGGTTATCAGAGCTTGAGTCCCTTCAGCTTCTGGGTTCCAGAACTTAAACCAAGGACACTATCAGCTTCCCTGGTTTTGAGGCCTTTGGACTTGGACGGAGCCACACTACCAGCATCCAGTTTATAGACAGCCTGTCATGGGAATTTTCTTCATAGTTGTGTGAGCTAATTCCCCTAATAAATCCCTCTCTTATAATTATACCACATCCTATTGATTCTGTCTTTCTGGAGAACACTGATTAATACAGATGGATTAGTTGCTTTAAAAGGGATCCTACCCATGATGGTGGCCTTACAAAAAAGTGAGTGGACCCCTACCTGTGAAAGGTTTTGGGGGACATCCAAGAGCTGAAAGAAATTTGGGGTAGCCAACTGGAGGAGAGGTCCTGCTTACACGGAGAAATTTGCATGCAGAGAGGATTACGAAAAGGAAGAAGCAGCTTTAAACATTGGCCAGTCCCATAGAGCAGAAATCAATCTTATTTTAGTATTGGTCAAATGAGATTTTCTCCCTCCCACCCCCTACTCTCTTTCTTACTCCAGGTTAAACCTTGGCATGATCAAAAGCATGAGTAGCAGAGGAAGTAAATAAGAAAAAAGAAGAATCTCTTTCTCTTTTCTACCGCAAGCAGTAGTTTCTTACAGGGTCCAGCATAGGAAAAGGAAAGAAATTTAACTTTACCTTAACTATAGAGCTTTGACTGATATATTGCACTGGCAAATTTGGCCACCGAATTCAGATCATGCTTATAACTTAAAAGGAGTAAGAGAAAGAAAAAAAATCTAAGAAAGGAAAAGGTCATTAAATTGTCTAAGTGTGCATGTAGGCACAGAGAAACGAGTACTCACACTGAGCAGGTTTCAAAGAATGATGGAAGATCAAAAGGCAAGTTACTTTTAGGATTACACCCCATTAATTCCTCTGTTCAACATACAAATTATTCAAG
>NW_007776892.1:0-937 GCF_000696425.1 Galeopterus variegatus | reverse complement strand
TATGTCTGGGAGGATGTTCACAGTTGAGATTAATATTTGAATTCAACCTGGAATAATACACATGGCAAAAGGTTTGAATAAAAGGAGGGGTGAAAAATCAGGGCAATTAATGCAACCTACCCGGATGATTACCTAAATCAGCACCATTAAAAAAAAAGAAAGTATGTTCAAAATGTCACACACACACACACACACACACACACACACAATCAGTACTACCAATAATAGTATTGCTAAATCTGATCTCTGTGAGATAGGACAGGTGGCTTGAAACCTTCTCACTAGAAAGCTAAAGGAAGATGGAGAGGAAAACTATACATTCTTCTTCAACAGTAGCAGAATTAATGCAAGTTCCAAGCAGATGGGGGTTAAGGCAGAGCTATACATTCTTCTTCAATAGTAGCAGAATTAATGCAAGTTCCAAGCAGATGGGGGTTAAGGCAGAGGGTATTTTAGTGTTTTTAATCTCCATATTCACTGTACTATTGGATATTAGGGGCCCCACAGGAGCTCAAAAGATTGGGTGTGAAGGTACGTCTGGATTAGACAGGGGAGCTAGGTCCCAGTGCCTTCACCTGAGACTTTCTACTGAGGCCATCTCCAAGGGTCTCATACCTCAAGGCCCAGAGCACCAGCTAGGGGTGATAGGTGGCAGGAAAGAGAGGGGGAGGTGCAGGACACCTCCTGGCCCTCTGCAGCTGCCCTCGCTCATCCTGCATCACATGCTGCTTGATGGACACTTTAGATTTGTTTTATCTAAGTTTTTTCCCCCCCTTTAGGCCATCTATATTTATTTTGGCTCCTTTTATTTTCTCCTTTATTTAATTTTTTTTTTTTTCCTTTTTGTCTTTCATTGTGTCGTGCCTGCACCGGACCGGGACCAGCAACGGGATTGCAACCCTTGGTGCTGCGCCCACCCCTCGCTCAGCCAGTGAGC
>NW_007776891.1:1859-3482 GCF_000696425.1 Galeopterus variegatus | reverse complement strand
CTTTGCAAGAGTGAGATGACTGGGATCTACATTCTTACTTTCCTCTTTAGCACTGGGAGTGACCTGTGGCTCTCCAACAGATTCATTTCACAATGGTGGAAATACAAACGCATTTTTGTATAGGGCCCAGAGGTCTTTGAAGAAAAAGTGGTTTTATTTATATTCGTTATGATCATTATGTGCTGGGATTATTTTCTCAGTAGGTGATGTCTCTTTTGCCCATATTTATGAAGCAGGGCAGAAGGCATTTAATGAATTTCAAGAGCATATTTGACTGTAAAACACATCTCAGTATATTCACATGTAAATAACCCTTTTATTTGTTCTCTCTGGTGACCTTTTTGCTTTTGAGGGTAGATCAGTTTGTTGTTGTTTTCCATTCCCAAATGGGAGGCAGATGATAATAATGAAAGATTATGCAAAAAATCCATGTTTAGAGTAATGTTGATATGCCACTTGTGTTGCAGGATAATTATAGTAATTTGGCTATTACACTATATGGAGTCAGGAGGTAGTTGCTAGAAAACACGGTGATAGGGGTGATTCAAGGGATTTTCATCGCAACTGGCTGTTTGATCCTGCTGACTTTTCTCTTGAAAATCAATTGCTTGCAGCAAATACTCTGAATTCTCCCTTGATTAAACTGGCTGTCAGTGAGATGCACCCATTGCATTGGGGTCACTGTGAGTTCCGGCTGTTTACAAAGGGTTTTTGAAGACTTAAAATATCATGGACCAAATTTAACCTGAGTAAAGCAAAAAAGGAAGCAATTACTAAACATCACAGTCTTTGCACATGGCAACAAACAAAGGGAAATTTATTAACTCTAAAGCCCAACATGAACCCAGTTATTTTACTGATGGGTCACAAGTCTTCTTCCCACTGCATTTTGCTTGGGCTTTTGGTGTTTTCAGACCTCTAGGGACAGATGGGCTCTTTCTGTGGAAGACCTGGCTGGGAAAAGCACCTTGGAATCATCTTTGACAATTCTTTAGTTTCTCCTCAAGATTATTAAAAGATTCAGATCTTCTGTTTCATTTGAGTCAACATTAGGTAATGTCAAGCTTTTGAGTTCCCTTACCAGCCAGCCACTAAAAACAAAAACAAACAAAATAACCCCCCAAAACCAAAAAAAAATTGGAATTAGATTTTTCTAGAAAAACACCAGTTAGTACATAAAGATCAAAAAAATATTAACATACAGCTGTGGAGATAGATATATATGTAAGTGCATATATATATATACATGTAGTCTTATGTAAATACGTATGTGTGTGTGTATACGAGGGTACTTCAAAAAGTTTGTGGAAAAATAGAATTAAAAGATAACACTGATCTTTCCATGAACTTTTTGAAGAGCTCTCATATAAGTAATCTCCAATTCCATTTGGAAAAATACTCCATCTTTTTTATTGAGTGCTGGTTTAAATCTACATAAAATATTGTGGAATAAAGAGAATAATAAGCAAATCACAAAATTAACTATAAAAAAATATTACTCATAATAAGTGTGGGAAAATAGTCAGCTTCCCTAAAACCGAAATGCACTTTAAAACCCAAGGTTTTTTTTTTTTATCCTTTTTTGCCTACTAAATTATAAATACGTATTATAATTAAAATACT
>NW_007776891.1:0-432 GCF_000696425.1 Galeopterus variegatus | reverse complement strand
TGGCTTCAGCCTCTGGTAATAGCTGCTCTGTGGTCCATTTCAGGCAGGTGGTTCCTGATTGACTTTACAACGAAAATAGACTTCACTGAGGCAGGCTCCCTTGCTACCACTAACTAGGATGCTCATGAAATGCATGGTCCCAGCCTCCAAGTGCCCAGTCTGAGCTTTACCTATAATTCCTTATCTTCTGTAGCTGTAGTTATATCTCTTTCTTCTTCTTAAAGTTGTCTTTGCTTTTTATCATCTTTTTAAAATTAGATTTTCTGTTTGTTCTTTTCAAAGAGCTAGAACTTAGATTAATCTATCAAGTCTGTGGATTTCTTTTCGAATTTATTAATATCTGCTTTTATTCTTATGACCTCTTTTCTCCTAATTCCTTTGAATTTGTTTTATTCTTCCTATTCTAGTTGCTCGATTAATTTTTTTATTTTA
>NW_007776890.1:2947-3482 GCF_000696425.1 Galeopterus variegatus | reverse complement strand
CTCTTCAATTAGGATATGAATAAGATTGATTTTTTGCTTGCAAATTAATGTGGATGGACTGCTGCTGTGAGCTTCAACTTCAACATAACCTCATCCCTTCTTAAAATGAGTTATCAAGAATAGACCCACTGCCACCACTGCCACAGTCACCAGCACAATTTACTGGTCCTAGGACCATTTCCTGCCATCCAAGACAGAGGTTCATCCCACTCCCCACCACCGCTGCCTGCAGTGTGGCTCCAGCCACTGCCATAGGCACAGCTGCCAGCAGCCACCCATGCTGTGCAGGCTCCATCGCTGCTGCTGCAGCCAGCCCAGCTGCACAGGATCCCCTGCTGCCACTGCCACAACTAGCCCAGCTGCACAGGCCTCACCACTGCCTCCCACTTGACTGCATTGACACAAGATGGGTCACAAGCAGAACTGCTGGAAAGAGGTGAGCAAGCACAGACACGTCCCAGTGGCCCAAACCCCATGGGGGATTATTCTTCCTCATGGTTGTGCACCCGAGGGTGGGATCTATGTGTGCAGACCA
>NW_007776890.1:0-1148 GCF_000696425.1 Galeopterus variegatus | reverse complement strand
AAATACGGTATATATACACAATGGAATACTACTAAGCTATAAAAAAGAATGAAATTCTGCCATTTGCAGCAAAATGCATGAGCTTGGAGAAAATTATATTAAGTGAAATAAGCCAGGAACAGAAAAAGAATTTCTGCATGTTTTACTCATAATGGGGAGCTAAAAAAATAAACAAATAAGTAAAAAAGAAAAAAAGAAAAATACAACAACAATATGTTGAACTTTCAAAAGAGAGAACAGAAATGTGGATACCAGAGGTGGGAAAGGGGGAGAGGAGGTTAGTGAGAAATTGGTAAAGGGTCACAAAGAATGATTACATTTTATAATGATGAATATACTAATTATCCTGATTTGATGATCACATATTGTATACAGATGTTGATATTTTACTCTACACCCCATAAATATGTATAATCAATTGTTTCAATAAAATCAATCAGTCAATCAATCATGTGAAGGAACCTCATAAAAAAAAAAGAGTTATTCATTTGTAAACTGCTGATTTCTTTGGGGCACTATTCCCATAAACTTTTTCATAAAGTGATAATGATTTCATGATTCTTCCACCCAAGCTTCACCATAAATGTAATGTTTGTTCTTGCTTGAATTTTAGCAGAATTCATGTTGTTCTGATAGGGGCTCTTTTCAGAGTGATGTCTTATCTTTCTTAGAACCTCAAACTGGATCCTGTTCGACATGTTTTAACAAGTTAGTACGAATCTATTCTGGTGGAAATTTTTTTTTGCAATCCATGCATAGTTTTTTCATAATACCCATTTTTCATGAACTTTTGGAAGACTCCTTGTTCTGCATTTGTACCTACTCAATGCTATTTCATCTGTTTGCCTTCTCCCTTGGTCGTTGTTGGCTTTTCTCTGAGCTTCCTTAGGACTTCACTTATATCTCCGTGATTCATCTTATGATAAGGTATTAGAATTTAGGTCTCCTGCAATTATGCAACTGCAGTCTTTCAGAACAGAGACAAATTTTTTCTTTTTTTTCTTTTCTGTTATTTTTTCCCTTTCCTTTCCTTCTCTTTCATTTTCTTTCTCCTTTCTTCCTTTCTTCTTTCCTTTTTTAAATTAAAATATTCTTTTGTTTAGTTTTATCTCACTTATTAAGTAGAGCCTCCCCAGATAAGAGTGTAA
>NW_007776889.1:0-3482 GCF_000696425.1 Galeopterus variegatus | reverse complement strand
TTGCATGCAGCAAAGATTGACCATTATCAAACACCTTTTTTTGGATAAGTTAAAAAATAGTCCACACTCAGCTTGTACTATTAGAACTGGCTGTCTTACCATGCTAAGCATTGGATTCATTAGCCTAACACCCTCAAGGCAAAATTATAATGACCTATGGATCATAACAAGATGGAAGTCACAGGAAAGCCATTTAACTTGATTTCTAACATAAGTTATTTATGAAAAAAAGATACAATTGAATTGTTTTTTGCAATGAATGCTATAAAATATTTTTATTAAAAAAAAAGTGATAGAAAAAACAGAAAAGGAGAGATAATATCCCAAAGCAACCAAACAGAGATGAAGCCTATTCTATTTTCCTAGGGCAAAAAGTGTGGTTAAACATGTGAGGAGGATATTTCACTTGGTGTGTGTTTCTCATCATAGCAGCAGCAGCAGGAGCAGCTACAGAAAACGGCCCATTAGTTTTTCCATAATAAACTCCTTTTTCACTGGCACACCCTTGGGATTCTCTGACATTACTTTGGTATAGTTATTGGTGGATGGATTCAATAATTGGAACTCTCACAATCTGAAATTAATATTTTCCATGTCACTTTAGTATATGCTAAATATTCTGAAAGTTGATTTTAGGGGCATCCTCTCCAATGTGTGTGATTTCAAAAGGCAAATTTCTAAATGCAAAATGCCATCTATATTTTTTCAGTTTAGATTTGCATTCATTTCTCAAATTGTCATGTCAAGACACCTATTCAATATAACTTTATCGTGTTCAAGGAAGGGCTAATGAATGAGAGCTAACAGCTCCCAAGTGGAGTCTCCAATGTATCTAACTTATACCTAAGGCAATAGCCTCTGCACGAGGGAGTTCTCTGAAAATATGTGCCCTAAAATGTACAAGCACAAATGAGAATTGTATGGAAGTCTTCACTGAAGTAATAAAAAATTTTCAGCACTTAATTGTGCCAAGTGCCAGGAAAAATACATGGTTCTTATGCTAAAAAGAATCACAATCTAATGTAGAAGCCAGGCATTTAAGCAACATAGTAAGATAAGTTCAATCAAAGAAATATGCAACCATTTAAGGAAGAACACAGAAAAAAATGTGATTTGCACATACCAAAACACTGGTTAAAATTTTTTTTAAAGCTGGAGAGGATATTAGACCTCATCAGATTTTATGTCCTTTCTAAATGTTAGGGGTAAGACTGAAGCCTAAAGAGACAAAATGATCAGTGGAGGGACCTATAACTCACTTACACCACATCTCCAGATTCTAGGTCTAATGTTCTATTGACTACAGCATACACCTCTTTGGGAAATACAGTGTAGCATATCCCTAATTCACAAGACCAATTTTGTACATTAGTGCTCCCTTTTCAAAGACTATAAAATGAGGAAGGTGTGGCCTGGAGGATGACAACAAATTTCCTATTCACGTTCCCTTTCAATTGTGCTATTTAATGAAGGAACCATTGCTGAGAGACCAGAGACTTAGAAACAAAGTCTAAATGGATGTCTAAGAAAATAGGCAGAAAAAGAAAACAATATTCATTGTATTAGGTACATGGAATAACAGATATTAGTTTTCCCATTTAAAAAAGTATATTTTAACAAATCTTAAAAAATGGATAAGATTTCTTGAAGAAGAGGGAAGAAACAATAATCAGAAATATTCAATCAGCAAAAGTAACATCATTCAACAAATATTTATTAAATATTTATTATGTGCCATGCACAATACTGGATACCAGATGCTTCATGAGAGATGTCAAAGCTTTTGCTTTTAGAGGGGTATCAGTGTAATGGGGACACAGAAAGTAATTAAATAATTGCACTAATAATTCAACCCAAGTCAAGTTCTCAGTGACAAGAACATGGTTTTATGAGCGGTTATGACAAAAGATTCTGACCTAGCCTAAGAAGGTCTGAGAAGTATTCCTGCATAAATTAATATTTAAACTGAGATAAAGGATAAATAGGAATTAACTAAGATAAATGGATGGGGCAAAGGAAGTGATATCCAGACATCTAGGGGAAGAGAACTGTAGGAGGTGGGACTATGAGCCAGAGACCATATTAGCACATATTAAGGATTGAGTTCTGTGGGCTGGCCCGGTGGGGCGCGGCGCGTCCTCCCACGGCTCCCGCTCCACCTCCGCGGCCGTTGCTGTCAGGAGTTAAACGTCCCGCGTCCCCAGGAGAGGGGCGGGGCGGGCGCAGGCCCCTCCCCCTGCCCTCGGGCGACTTCCCACCCAGTCGGGGTCGGCCTCTTTTTGAGAACTTGTTATTTCTTCATTAAGTTATTTAAACGCCCCCATTTGCCAACGGTGAACCGACTTGACGTCCCATTTGTTCTTGTGGATCACAGCGTTTTGATTCCACCCTCTTTTACTAGTCGTATAACTTCGTATAATGTATGCTATACGAAGTTATTACGGATTGAGTTCTTTGTAGTAGACCGATTGCATTAATAACCACAATCTATAATACCTCTCTAAATCCATGCCCTTTTCCGATTGCCTTACTGTAATGACTCAGCTTGCCATGTGGTTTGCTTTGGCCAACAGGACAGTAGCAAACTGGACCCACATAGAGACGTGCAAAAGCACTTGCTTGTTGCTACTTTCTTTTCCTCTGCCATGAGAACATGAGTGGACTAGCCTGCTGAATGAGGAAACATGGAGCAGAGCAGTCACCTCTGCTGAAGCCCATCCAGTTCATGTGGCCACCGGCCAAACACTTGGGAGAGCCCAGCCAAGATCAGCAAAGTAGCAGAGCTGGTTTGTAACGAGTGAATGAATCCTGATAAGACCTCCTCACATCAGCAGAACTCCTCAGGTGAGCCCCCAAATCACCTAATTAATCCACAGATTTCTGAACTAAATAAATATTTAATATTTTAAGCCACCAGGATTTGTGGCTATGTGTTAAGCAGCATAAATGTAGCTATAGACAACTGATGAAGTGGTGAATGTGAAAAATGGATTGCGTGGTGGTATAGGGTGTGCACAAGAGTGGAATTATTTTCAGACTATTGCAATAAGAAAAAATGGCAACTTGGAGTAAGTGATAGTGAAATGAAGACAAAGTTACAGAATCTCAAAGCAATTTGGATTTAATTCTCTAGGAAATGATACGAAAGTCTTTTAAACAGACAAATCGTGAGATGAGCAAGCCTCTGCTGATTTTGGAAAATGAAATTAGCCGTGTTTTTATGAATAGATTATAGCAGAAAGAGAGTGGAGGCTCAGAATACTAGAACAAAAAGTTGAAAGATAAAAAAAATTAAATGCCAGGGGAGTATCTCTTCCCAACATGGTATCTAATGAACAGCCTCATTCAATAAAACTTTTTGAGGCCTGTATTCTAGACCAGGTCTCGTTCTTAAAAAGATGTTCTTTCTAGATGTCAGTACCTTAATTCGAGGTTCTTTAGACAACTGAATCTCAATTAGTTGGTGGCTTGAGAGTGAAATG
>NW_007776888.1:0-2465 GCF_000696425.1 Galeopterus variegatus | reverse complement strand
CTCTGACCTTGGCAGTGGTCTGACAAAGTCCACTTGTTATCAAGTCAGGGGCACCCTTCCTCGAGTTATTTGCCCATTTGTATGGGGCACCTGCTGAGGGTGTGGACGCTCTTGAGCACATACTGGACAAGCACTACAGGCATTCAATACATCTTCCCATTTTATAGGCAAGGCCCATCTTTGAGGCACCATCCACATGGTTTTGGTGCCAGCATGTTGCATTGATTGATGTAACCACTGGGCTACATCAGTAGCTGGGGCTCTCTCCAGCCATCTTACCTTAGCCAAGGCATCAGCTTCATCATTTCCTGGACTGGCTAAGAGGAAGTATCCTGTGACATGGAAAAGAGTTAGTTCTTTCTCACATCCCAATTCCCATAACTCTTGCCACATTGCTTGTTCCCACAGGGTTTGGTGGCCTACCCTCCACCACTGATATTTCCAAGTAGAGATCCAAAGCATTAAACCATTGTACACAGCCCAGCTGTCAGTACACATGCGTAATGGCCCAGGGTCATTTTTTATCACCATCCATAGTGCTCTCAATTCAGCCCATTGGCTGCTTTTTCCTGTACCATTTTCATACCGGTCCATGATGCTGAAGGTCCATCTGTATACAGATGCTAGAACCATCTGTATACCAAGCTTGCTCTCTGATAAGTCCCTGTGTCTCATAGAAAGGTGTAGCCTCCACCTCCATGGGTAGGGGTTGTGTCAAAGTTTCCTCCACAACCTCTACTGGGCCTAGCACAGTTTGCAACTCGTTGGACAGAGGACTCGTTGACACAGTGCTCCTTTGTTCTATATATGCTCCCCATTTAGACAAAGTGGGAATCTGAGCTACACCCATTTTAGGGTTGGTGGCCCATGTGCACAGCCAACCTGTTATGAGGTATGTCATCCTCACCAGGACTTTGGCAGTTCCTGTGATAGCTTCAGTGGCTATCAAGGCAGAATACAAAGCTGCTAACTGCTTTTGTATTAGGGTATAATGCACTTCAGCCCCCTTCCAGAGCTGAGACCAGAATCCTACAGGTGTTTGGAATCAGTCCTGTCTCTGCCACAAACCCCATCCTAACCCCTCCTGGGTTATATGTACGTCTAACTCAAACAGCTTAGTGGGGTCGGTCACTTGTAAAGACTGTACTTGCTGTATTGCCCTTTTTGTAGCCTGATAAGCTTGTTCTACTTCCTCAGTCCAATGCCAGAGGGCTCCTCTCTTTGTTAATGCATACAGTGGGCATGCCATTTGGGCCATATGGGGTACAAAAGCTTTCCAATACCCCAAAAGTCCCAAATATGTCTGTAGCTGAGCTACAGTTGTGGGTCGAGGGTATGCCTGTATCTTACCTATAATAGCTTCTGGGATGACTCTTGTCAGGTGCTTGCACTTTGGCTGTGTTCATGGCCCACCCACATTGTTCCAAATGGCTTAGCAGTGTTGGAACTGGCTGGGTTAAACCTGCAAGAGAATCAGAGGTTAGTAACACATCATCAATGTAGTGAAACATTGTAACTGTGCTGGGTCTAGTCCACTTGGCTAGGTCCCCAGCCACCAAACCATGATCAATGGTGGGGCTATGCACATAACCGTGCGGCAATACTTGAAAGGTCCACTGCCTTCCTTCCCATGCGAAGGTGAACTCATCTTGACTATCAGCCGAGATTGGAATGGAGGAAAAAGCATTTGCAAGGTCCAAATGATAAGTTCACAGCTGAGCTGTCAGCTGATCCATCACGTCATGAACTGAAGACACAGCTGCACGCAAAGGAGGCACTACTTTGTTTAGTTCTTGATAATCTACAGTCACTCTCCAGGTACCATCAGGCTTTTTCACCGGCCATACCGGAGCATTAAGTGGGCTCTGAGCCGGACGAATAATACCAACTTTCTCTAATTCCAATATAGTAGCACTTATCTCTGCATATCGTCCAGGTAGGCGATACTGCTTACATTAACTATAAGTCTTGGCTTGGGTAATACCTGTGGGTCATGTTAAGCATATCCCTGTAACACATGCTTTACTGTCCATATTCACAGCCGAAACTCTCCAACTGTTGTTTGCAGGTGCAAACCATAAAGCACATCATACCGAAGATATATTCAGCTACAGGAGATATATTGTTGGGAAAATAGGAAAATGTCAGGGCCCCTCAGATGTTCAGAACCTTGCTGAGCATTTGCTGTAAATATCCTCAGGTGTTCCTTGTTACTACTTAATGTAAGTTGTGTATGGGCACCCAGGTGTCCAGGGTTGTGCACTTAAGTATAAAAGACTAACAGCTCTGATCCCCAGTGCTTCTCAGAACTCTCAGAGAAGCCACTAGGGTAGTTGCTCCTAGATCTGAGTAAAATCCATTCATCTTTCTATACCTATGGCTCCTAGAAACTTTTTTTTTCTATTACCTAGCTCACAGACCTGCGTGGGGAGCGTTTGTACCCCAGTCGGTGCAACAGACTCGAA
>NW_007776887.1:0-3482 GCF_000696425.1 Galeopterus variegatus | reverse complement strand
GGTTGCACCGCCTCCAAGCTCCAACTCTTGTCTTACTTGATGTGGAATGAAGGACCCGAAAGTTCAAGACAGGCCCGTAAGTAATCAAGTGCCATAAAGGGTCACAGGACTGTGCGAGAGTCGCACTCCACCGGCAGGACTGGGGGAGGGGAGAGAAACGCATCCCCAGAGCAGACAGCAGAGAAGTCGGAAGGATGTGCTGGACTTTATCAGGCCCCAGATGTACATATGAGAATTGATATTACATTCGAGTGTAGCCAGTAAGAAAACACTTAACATTCCATGAGTTTATTCAGTACTAAAAACTATTTTAAGCATTAATTAATCCTCAAAACAACTGTGAAGAAGATACTGTTCTCATCCCCAGGCTACACATGAGTAAACTGAGGCACAGAGCAGTGAACCAACTTGCCAAGACCACCCTGCCAGGAGAGGTGGAGCCAGGCTCGGGCCCCAGAAGGCATCAATTAGACATCCATAGGTAAAACAGTGAACCTTGACCTACACTTCACACCTTACGCAAAAATAACTTTAAAATGTGTCAGGGATTTAAATGTAAAACCATAAAACTCTTAGAAGACCTCAGGCTAAATGAAGAGATTTTAGATTTGACAACAAAGTTTGATCCACAAAAAAATATATCAATAAATTGGACTTAAACTTAGAAACTTTCACTTTGTGAAAGATCCTGTTATGAAGATGAGAGAAGACCTCAGGCTAAATGAAGAGATTTTAGATTTGACAACAAAGTTTGATCCACAAAAAAAATATATCGATAAATTGGACTTAAACTTAGAAACTTTCACTTTGTGAAAGATCCTGTTATGAAGATGAGAAGACCAGCCACAGCCCAGAAGGTGACATTTGAAAGCCGTATATGCAACATAGGACTGGTGTCTGGAACATACTGAGGACACCTGAGACAACTGTAAAAACCAAAAACAAATAACCCTGTTGGAACATGTGCAAAAGACATGAACAGACATTTCAGAAAGAGATTCAGACTGTCAAAAGAGTACGTGAAAAGATATTCAACATTACTAGCCATTAGGGAAATGCAAATTAAAACTACAAGAAGATACACAGCTATTAGAATGGCTAACATAAAAAACAGTGACAACTAAATGATGACAAGGACATAGAGAAACTGGACCCCTCATACGCTGCTGTTAAGAACATAAAATAGTTCAGCCACTCTGGAAAATAGCTTGGAAGTTTCTTATGTCCCTGTCCTTAACCACCACCCCGCCCTGCTCTTCTTGAGGAGCCTCTACAGTGTTTCCTCGGCCCCTGAAGGGTCCATGTTAGAGGGCACCAAAGCCACCCACCTGGTGCAGCAGCTAATTAAAATAGTGTGGTCAAAAAGAAACGAAAAGAAAAACAAATTAAAACAGTGCTGTCAAGGTCCTTTTCTTAACGCATTGAATGGTTACCATCTCTTTCTTTGTTTTTGTTTTAAATCCCCTTGGAAAACACTTCTGCAAGTGTCTGGTGCTTGCTCAGTACTTTCCGGCCTCCTGAAAGAATCCCTGGTCACAAGATGCATCGCTCTCTCCCTTCTCTGGGGCCCAAGCACGAAACGCTCGGTGCCCTTCGCCTGAGTCCCGCATGCGTGGGGCTTGTCTTCTTCAGACACTGAGCCTTGCACACGCAGGGATCTTGCAATTCCTGTCCCCTGTCCTGGTGCCCAACACCATGTCCAAGGAAGGCACCTGCTGCACAGCCACAGAGAAGGAAGACACGCCAGGTGCCAGCTGTCCTGTGGCTCTCCTCCCTAGCAGGGCATCTGGGGCTCAGAGCCAGCTGGCACCAACCAAGCCAGTGTGAGCAACGTGGAACGTATTTCTGTGTAAAGTCCTGCCACAATCTCACCATCTTTCATCCCATTGTACCTGCTTCTCCGCACAACATCATTTGGTCTGTCTGGAGCAATTCAGGTCTATACACTGAGAAGTAATGATTCACATCACAAAACCATCATTTAACCAAAGTCATCAACATCCATCCAAGCACCATCGAGTTTGCCCAAATCAGGTTTAATGTGTTAAAGTTGCTGCCACACTGCATGTCCAGGACATTAAGGAGGGAGTGACTCTGCCCCTGGTAGTGGGAGCAGCGGCTTCCTGGAGTACCAGCTGTGGGCAGGGCACTGGAGTTGGGCAGACGGGGTAGAGCACTGCCCTCCAGGGGGAAGGAAAGGGAAACAGAAAGCAGGAAGGCATGAAGTTGGGGACAAAGGGGGACAACAGCACCATGGGTGGCAGGCAAGCAGAATGGAGTTTCCAGCCAAGCCCAGGGTGACCACAATGTGGACCACTGTCCAACAGTCCAGCTGGGCCAAGCCTGGGTGGGCAGAGGGTAGGAATGGCTGATTCATAATAAGCAGGTGCCCAGCACCACACAGCTCTCCCACCTTGCAGGGGGCTGCCAGAGTGACATCCTCAGCCCACCTGCAGACAGGAGCTGGCACAGTGCCTTGCTAAGAGCACTAGCTCTGCAATGAGACAGCCTGGCTCTGAATCTCGGTCACCACCCTTCAGCTGTGTGACCTCAGGAAGGTCCCTTAATCTCTCTGGGCTTCAGTTTATCTGGATAAACACAACCTGTACTCACAGGGTTGTGTGACCATTAAGTGAGATGATACAAAAGGTGCTGTGATGGTTAATTTTATGTGTCAACTTGACTGAGCTAAGGGATGCCCAGATAGCTGGTAAACCGTTATTTGTGGGCACGTCTATGAGGGTGTTTTTGGACAAGATTAGCACTTGAATTGATGGACAGAGTAAAGACCTGCCGTCACCAGTGTGGGTGGGCATCATGCAATCTGTTGAGGGTACAGACAGAAAAAGAAGGCAGAGGAAGGGTGAATTCTCTGTCTCTCTTCTTGGGCTGGGATGTCCACCTTCTCTGCACGCTGACATCAGAGCTCCTGCTTCTCGGGCCTTCAGACTCTGGGACTTACACCAGCGGCCCCCCAGCTTCTCAGGTCTTCGGGCTTTGACTGAATTACACCATCGGCTCTCCTGGGCCTCCAGCTTGCAGGCAGCATATTGTGGAACTTCTCCACAATCACAAGAGCCAATTCCCGTGATAAATCCCGCTCATATGATAGATCTACATATATCCCATTGGTTCTGTTTCTCCAAAGAACCCTGACTAACACGGGTGCTTGGAATTGAGCCTGGCCCACAGTCAACACTCACTGACTCTTCGTTAACATTGCAGATGAGGAGAGTGATGCTCAGGAAGGCTAAGTTCATGCCCTTACCTTAACAAGTATACTAGATCCCCTGCCCATGCCAGGCAGGCACTCACTGACTCTTCGTTAACATTGCAGATGAGGAGAGTGATGCTCAGGAAGGCTAAGTTCACGCCCTTACCTTAACAAGTATACTAGATCCCCTGCCCATGCCAGGCAGGTACCACATTATGTTCTGGGCACAGGGATGACAACAGAGCTCTGTCCCCCTCCCCCACAGCAT
>NW_007776886.1:2418-3483 GCF_000696425.1 Galeopterus variegatus | reverse complement strand
TGAGAGGTTATTTTGAGTGACAGCCTTCTATAAATTTAACCTAAATGGAATGAGGTCATTTTGAGTGACAGCCTTTTATAAATTTCACCAAACCAAAGAAGCTGATGAAGCCCTTGTCATCACAAACTACTTATAAGTACTTGTCATGTTTGGTCTCACCATTAAACCACCAGCTTCTGGACTCCTGTGTTTTGCTGTACCCCAAAGGAATAGAGTACACCCCATAGAGCCTACTGGAGAAGCATGGCCCGTGAGTGGAGAAAGACAAGGACAAGTCCCAACCTCCTCCCTCTCGTCCTACTTCTGGGTGTGCACCGTGACCTGTCGTACTGTCTCTGTTCCTGCAGCCATGCGGCCTAGCAAAGTCCCATCGTCCTGCCAGTCTGAGCTCAAAGGCTACCTCCCCTCTAAAATCTTCTTTAACTTCTCCAGATGGCTTAAGCTGCTTTTCCTGGGTTCGTTGAATACGCATCTCCATTATGGCGATTATCTTAGGGTAATGTAATTTTTTTGGTGTCTGTCTCTTCATTAAAGTATAAGCCCCTTGGATTAGAGACCAGGCCTTCCTTGTCATACCCCTATTGCTTAACATAGGCCTGGCACATGGTAAGCACTCAGTAAAGGTTTGCTGGAAAAACTAATATATGAGTTGATGCTTGAAGAATTTGAATAAGTTAGAAACAGAGAAAGAAGGCAAGAATTTTGCTTCAAGTAATGAGACAGCAGTGTGAGCTCAGAATCAGATCTTATATCCAGTTTGAGCCCTAGAGCCCCAGACACCAGGTGACACCTTTGAAGCTATTTTTGCACATTTTCCCAAAACTTCATGGATAGATCAGGCTGAGTTTTCCAAAGATTGTCTGTCTGTCTGTCTGTCTGTCTGTCTATCTATCTGACATCTATCTGTCCTATCCCACATGCCCTTCTTCCAGTGTGACCTTGACACTCTTCCTATCACGGGTGAGGTTTATATTCCCTCCCCTTGAGCTTGGGTGGGCTTGGGTGAAACTTGTGGTGGCAGCCTCAATAGAGTATGGTGGAAGTGATGTGATGTGAGGCTCAATC
>NW_007776886.1:0-650 GCF_000696425.1 Galeopterus variegatus | reverse complement strand
GAAGAACTGAGTGTCCAGAGGGCGTGGCATGCAATTTCCAGGCAGCAGTTCTGAGCTGCAATCAAGGAACTGACAACACGTGCCTGGCTGAATTTCAGAATTGCTACAGACTACAAAATGCTGTGTGCCTCCATTTCTCCCCTTCTTGAATGAGCGTCTCTAGTGGTTATCCTAGGCCTGTCCCACTATTTTATGTGGCATACATGTTGGGGTAGGGAGCACTAGTAGCTTGTTTCTTTAATTCATGGGTCTTCATAGGTCTTCAGGTAGAGAGAAACAGTTTCCAAGGAGCTATTTTCAAAGAACTGAACCCAAAGAACCTTGTTAGAACCTGGACTGGGTTAGATAATGAGATCCTTGACTTCCCAGTGGACATAGTAGGATGAGACTTGGGGGCTTTGGAGGAAGGGGTTAAGTGTGTTTTGTATGTGAGATAGATGTGAATTGTTATGGCCAGAGAGTAAATTATGGCAGACTGGATTTTCCCAATGTGTCCACCACAACATATCCCATCCCACATGCTCTTAACATGTAACATTGATACACCTCCCATGCAGTGATGGGTTCTATGTCTCTTTTCTTTGGAAATGAGTGGGCCCTTATGACTGCCTGAACCAACAGAGGATAGTGGAAGTGACACTGTGACTTCT
>NW_007776885.1:0-3483 GCF_000696425.1 Galeopterus variegatus | reverse complement strand
TCTTTCTTTCTTTTCTTTCTCTTTTCCTCACTCCCTCCTTCCCTTTTTCCTTCCTTTCTCTGATTCCCTCTTCTTGTTACATCTTTTATACTACACTGGCTGCAAATGCAAACCTAGAAAACATCATTCGTTTTATAAGTGAGACACCAATTTTCCCAGAAATGTAGAATTAGAAAATGTGAGAGCCAAAGGGATAGATAAAGACAATAAAATCCAAAGAGATTGTGCTGCATCCAAAATTAATATAACTATTGTTAGAGAAGAGTCTAGAACTCAGGCCTCCTAAATCACCATTATTTAGTCTAGTAATGACCACATTTTTGTGTTAAAGCAAATAATATTCTCTTGTTATTTTAAAATCATTCTCTGTTTTCCTGAAAAATATTCAGATATTTATGTGTCTAATTTTTAACTGGGAAATCTTTGCAAGACTGTCATTAAGATAGGTCAAGTGAGGTTTTAATTATCTATGTTTTTCAGTGACGATAGTTCATTAGATATGTGACTTAAGAACTCTAGTTGCAAAGTGATAATGCAAATTAATAATTTTACTAATTCTCTTTGCTTATTTATATGTGTGTGTGTATGTGTGCATGCACATGTATGTGTATATGTGTTTATATAAATAGAAAGTGGCTACTTGGGTGACTACTGAAGATTTGAAGTAAAAAGACTCTGTAAGATTTCAGTGCATGTTTCAAATATTTCATTATATATAGAGTCATCAATAATTATTTTCCACTGTCATAGAAAACCTTAGGCCTGTGGCAACTTGAGTTTTCTTAGATGAAGCAGCACGGAATGATAGAAAATTCTCTTGGACTTGGAGGCAGATGGACTTGGGTTTGCACTGAAGCTCTGCCACTGAATAGTTTATGGCTTTGGGCAACTCATTTGACCTCTCTGAACCTTGATTTGCTGTATGAATATGGCAGTATAATCTATTCATGTACTGACTCGTGTTTCTTCTTGCTCTTCATCCCAAGAAGGTAAGTGGGTGCCCATGCCTCAGGACGTTAATGGCGTAACACAGACACTGCAATACTCCAGTATGATAGTCGTCCTCCAAGACTTCTGGAAGATAGACGGGGGCTGTAACTTGGAGTTGCTGAGGCAGAAGGAGCCTATCCTGGGAAAGAGAAGAGAGATTCATTTATGGAGCAAGGAAGATGATGGTGTTTTAGGTAGGAAGTGGAGGGCTAGTTCATGAATATCAGGAAGACTAAGAGCTATGGCCTAAGAAGTCACAGGAAAAAATCTGTGCCCATTGCTAGTCATGGAGCAAATGGAGCCACCTGCCTATGAATATACCACATGTGCCTGAACTGTGGGCCTGATGGCCTGAAGGTTAGAAGTCCTTCCCTGTTTTCCAGGCCTTCCATAAGCTACCGTTTACCTCACATGTTGTAGAATCCCCAAATATAACTGATATTGATTCTTATCATTTTAGAGAGGGGGCCTACATGCAATGTGCCAAAGGCAATGTACCATTTTTTGCATCTGATATTGTAGAGCAAATTCATCTCTGCAACCTAATATCTACCAAGCAGGATTATTCGAGAATTAGAAATAATATACACAGAGCACTTGGTACAGTGTCTGGCACTGTAGGGAAATAGGCATGATGGGAAATTATTGATAGTTATTACTTGTTACTTTACTTTTGTTTCATCACTGAAATGATCTCCAACCCAAGATCGATAGAGCTGGAGCTGCTTCTCTTCTCAGACAAAAGACCAAATAGTTCATGACACAGATCGTAGAATGTCAGAACTGAAGGGGTCTATGTTAGGGCAGGCTGGACCACAACAGTAAGTAGACACCAAAATGTGATGACTTAACCCAGAACTTCGAAAAAAGATTATTTATTGAATTGACACATAATTGATTATACATACATGTGGGGTACAGAGTTGACTATCAGTATTTGTGTACAATATGTGATGATCAAATCAATATTATTAGCATGCTCAGCATTACAAATTGTAATTATTCTTTGTGTCCCTTACCCAGTTACTCCCTAACCCTTTCCCCTTCCCCCTTTCCCACATCCAGTAACTATAGATCTGTTCTCTCCTCCTGAAATTTCAATATTTTACTGTGCTTCCTTCCTTCCTTCCTTCCTTCCTTTCTTCCTGCCTCCCTCCCTCCCTCCCTCCCTTCCTCCCACTTATGATTGAGGACATTTGGTATTTCTTTTTGTGCCTTGCTTTTTTCACTTAACATAATTGTCTCCAAGCTCACTCATGTTGCTGTGAATGGCAGAATTTCATTCTTTTTTATGGCTGAGTAGTATTCCATTGTAACACACAACATTTCTTTCTTTCTTACTTAAAAGCAAGGAAAATCTGTAGTGAGTGGTTGGGTTCTGTGCTCCATACAGTTTTTCTGTATGCAGGCTGACAGGGTTCTGTCATCTTCAGCAGGTGGATCCCAAGGTAGCCCAGTCACCAGAAAGAGTAAGGAACATGGAGGAGCACACTTGGGAGATTTTATGGGCCAGCCCTAGAAGTGGCACACATCCTTTTGTTTACATACTATTGGCTAGGACGCAACCACAAAGTCATGCCTACCTGCAAAGAAGGCTAGGAAATGCAGGCTAGCAGTATATCCAAGAAAAGAGAAAATAGATTTTAGTAAACAGCAATCTCCGTCAAAGTAAAACAGATTTTAGAAAGCAGCCATCTCTGTCAAAGTAAGGATCCTCTGTTCTAGCCCAATTCTTAATTTGATTGATTGTGGCTCTGGAAGGTGGCATGTTCTTTGGCATGGCTTTTTTTTTTTTTTGTCTTTTGTCTTTTTCCGTGTCCGGCAACGGATCGCAACCCTCAGTGTTGCCCCCGTACCCGACCGGGGACCGGCAACGGGACTGCAACCCTCAGTGTTGCTCCCGCGCCCCCACCGCGCTTCCCAAGCGGCGCACTATGGCAGTGCGCCACCGGGCCGGCCCTTTGGCATGGCTTTTGAGAATGGGTTATTTTCGTTCTAGAGAAGTACTTAATGAAAAGTTGTCCTTTAAAGGGATACAAAAATCAACTACATTGTATATTGAAAAATTTTTTTAAAAAGTTGTCCTTATTTAGGACATGCACACTTTTGACTAACTCTCCATATCTTCTTGCACCAGGCATCTGCAAAATCTCATTAGATGTAGTCCCTTTTATTTTCTCATAATTTATGTATAGTGGCAAAATTATTGGAAACAAGAAGTAAAATCTAATGGGAATGAGAGTTGGCTTTATTGAGCACCATTAGCTCAGTGACAGCTATAAAATACGTCCATTGCAACTCTCCTCTTGCTGCTTGACCTCTACCCCATCCCGTCCCATCCCCATCCCTCTCAGCAACATCATGTGAAGCCAAACATCTCTTGCCCTCCTTTCTAAATTGCATACAACCAGCTAGCAGGCAAATAAACAGTGAGGTAAGTAGAAATTTACATAAGGAGCCTATTAATATACGATACAAATGAGAGTCCTGTGG
>NW_007776884.1:0-3483 GCF_000696425.1 Galeopterus variegatus | reverse complement strand
TTGTACTTAGTGATTTATACCCATTATCTCACTTAATCCTCCCAACAATCCTGGCGGGGAATCGCTTTCCCCACAAGGGGCAGCAGCAGCCCTGAGCTCAGGACCCTTATTACCTGTAGGAATTTGGGCAAAGCGGGGAAGATCTGGAATCCAGGCTTTGTCCAGCAGTGACAGCTTTTCCTCCTAAAAATCCCCTGATTGCCAAAGAGATGAAACTGAAAACAGGGACATGAACCTGGGGTCTGCAGATCAGCTGGGCCTTTTCTGATGGCAGAGCACCAACTGTACCTTCTCCTGTTTGCTTGTCCCCATGGAGACTGGAAGTGAGGTCCTCCTGACCATCAGGGGGCGAAGTTTCTCTGTGCTATGCTTGCCTGGCAGTCTCAGCCCTTGATTTGCATTCACGGGAAGCATGTACTTCTCTGAGCTTGGGATGAAAAGCGTGTTATTGCACAGTCACGTGCTGCCAGTAATGATTGTGGCCATGTCATTCCCATTCATGGGCTGAAGCTTCCAATGTGCCCTAAGAAAGCTCAGCGGGCCTGCCCTTTGCCCACAAGGTGGCCTAGGCATCCAGCTCTGTGTCACTGCTTTGTCAGGTGCATTTTTCAGAAGACAGGCAGCTTGTTCTGAATGAACTGACGGGAATAGCAGGTTAGGAACTCACTCTACCCCTTGTGTGGGCTGGGCCTGTGTCATTTTTTTGGGCTCTTCTAGGAAAACTGCCTTTTCAGATGACATTATCAAGATCCAGTTGCTGAGGGTCATGTAGTTCCTGTTGAGCTGAGCTACAGACAGGTCAGAAAGGCAGGGAGCATGTCCCTGTGACGGAATCAGTCACCATTTGCTTACCTGTATGGTAAAGAAAAAAAATCCCCTTGCATTCTACAGTCAAAGGATTTCAGGTCTATAATGTTGCTAAAATCAACAGCATAACAGAACCTTCCATGTGACAAGGGCATGTGACACGGGTGGCCAGTATGGCCAGGAGATTCAGCTGTGTCTTTGCATCCAGGACCGGGGCTGTGGTCTCCCTTCTCTTCCCACTCCGTGCCCTCTCTTCTTTTCTTCTGCTTGCACACAGTCCTTTGAAGATGGTGTCTGCTGCTTGTAGTCCTCACACACAGAGCTGCTGCTGTCTGAGTTTGCTCCCTGCTCTGCTCCAGTGTGTGAAATTTAAAATCTACAATGACAGGACAAGAGAAGGACACAGTTAAAATTTTAGACC
Source organism: Galeopterus variegatus (assembly GCF_000696425.1). Classification (NCBI taxonomy): domain Eukaryota; kingdom Metazoa; phylum Chordata; class Mammalia; order Dermoptera; family Cynocephalidae; genus Galeopterus; species Galeopterus variegatus. The sequence continues at coordinate 2,255 of NW_007776884.1, read as the reverse complement.
CACTGTTTCCCAGGCCACTGAATGTATCAGACTTTGTTGAGTTGTTTTCCAAAAATCCTTTGGTAGTCATTTTTAAAAAAAACTTTGACTGTATATGTCCAAGGAAACCATGACATAAAAACCTTAGATCTGCCTTCAAAAGCCACCTGTATCAGTAGGGTCATATAAATACCACTTATAACATAGATTCTATAGCAAATTGGGCCACCAGGAAGACCTCTCTGTTCACTCTCACTTCCTGCTTCTACCATCCTAGCAGCGCCTTGGTGAGCCCTCTTTTAGGAGTCTTGTTAATTCTCTGCACTTGCACATTTCCATAATGAAATCACCTTTACATCTAGATATCTGTGCATAAGGGGCATCTCTAGGTCCATATCTTTCCATGGCCTGAAGGCCTTAACAAGAGAAAATAAGGTTGCATTCCAGCTATATGGATTTATTTTACCCATATCTCTCTAGGAGAATATATTGTCAGATTCCCAAACTGTATTTTTAGGGAGGTTGCAAATTTTCCTTCCACATGATCTTTAAGAGTGGGATACTCTCTGCCTAAAGAGGTACATTATAGTTTATAACTCCTGCATGTAAGGAGCCCACGACTTACTGTAAACTTGTGAACTTTCATAGGTAAGAGCAGAGCTACACGCCAAAGTCCAGTCTGTCCAGCATCAACCGATGGTGCATAGTAACTTTAGTCTTGGCCATCCTATTGTTCATTAATCTGATGTATACTTATTGGGCTTGTCTGTATTTTCATGACATTTTTACCCTCATCATCATAGTCTATCAGTGGTGGACACTATGACTGTTGAAAGTGCTAATTAAAGGAAATGTTTGATTCTTTTGTAAACAAAGTATTACTTTGGATTAAAACAAAGGGACTGACACTTAAATCTGAATTTCTATTATTTTCCAAGTTTCTTTATTTATTCTAATGTGGATGTATATAAAGATCAACAAAGAGCAAATAAAACCATCCATACCCCACATCAACAATGTAACTAGGAGACAGAGAATATTGTGAACTTGGGGAAATAAACATCCCAAAGCAGCAGACCCAACTCCCTGACTCCCACCAAAAAAAGTTGCCACGTATTAAGATACTGTACTTTAACAAGAGAAGAGGACGCTCTTGAATTAAGAAACTTAGCTACCCAAAAGATTTTAGAAACACCTGATTTTACTGGTCTGGGAAAATTCAAGTTATTTAAAAATGACCAGAAATTGTCAGGAAACATTCATAATAATTTACTATAAAAAGAAAACAGAAAATAAGTGGAAGCAAGGAAATACTCTCCCCTAAAACAACCACAAAGAAAATGAAAACTTAACAGTATCTCCAACATGAACAAGCATTTGAAAAAATGAAAGAAAACTTGAAATCAGAAATTTGAAAACCTCAGAGTAGAAACAAACAAAAACCTGGAAGATGTAAAATGAAAGATTATGACATGTAGAAAGAAATCAAAGAAAAATACAACATATCCTCTCAGAAATGAAGACAAAATTACAAGGTGTCCATTCATATTTACTGAAAAAATAACAAGGGATATTGGTAAGAACAAAACCAGCCAAGACAGCAAAACTCAGATAAAGAGAGGTGAAAAGGGTCACAGAGAAAGTGATGTACAAGAGAGGCAAAGAAGATCCAACACATAAATAATTGAAGAAAAAGCTGATGGAATAAAACTAACTTTTAAAACTACAATCCAAAAATACTTTCCAGAAAAAAGATGTGACTCTACCTATTGACAGTTTCTACATGTATCTGGGAAAATTGCTCCAGAATGCTTAAATTCTAGAAATATGCAAATAAATGCAAAGGCTAAACATGGTACAGAAGGACAAGGCAGAGACATGGAAGAGGAAGAAAACAACCCTCTGGTCCTCCAGTCAAAAATACCAAGTCACTTAAAAGAAGAGGAAAACTAGGTTGGATCAAACTTGTCAAAAGCCACATGCCAAGCAAGACAATGAGACAATAATAGGACAATATTTTTAGGAAACTTAAGGAACATGTGAGTCAAGGATTTTATATCCAGCTGATCTGTCCTTCAAGTTATCGAGATTATAGAAAAAAATTCTTAATCACAGAGAACTCAGGGAATAGGTACTAACAACTCCTTCCAAAGAATGTACTAGAGGATTGGCATCATTAAAGTGAGAGAAGACTGGGGAGATTTGTCAAAATAACTGCTGATTTGAACAAACAGGATGCAAATCTGCCTTGAAAGATGATTTCAGGTTTATGAGAT
>NW_007776883.1:2710-3483 GCF_000696425.1 Galeopterus variegatus | reverse complement strand
CAGCCATGCCTGAAGCCAACCATCCTCGACTTACATTAGCCAATAAAATACTTATTTATTTGTTTATTTTATACTTGAGCCGGTTGTGAGTATGGTTCTATTATTTGCAACCAAATGATGCTCTATTAATAAAACTATTGGCATTCCCACTACTCCTACTTATTATAATAATAAAAATTTATATGATGCCTACTCTACGCAAGCCACCTGACCTGCATTAACTCGTTTAATCTGCACAACAACTCGATGAGGTTTGTGCTATTATCCCTATTTTACAGCAGAGAAAACTGAGGTTCAGAGAGGTTAAGAAAAAAACTGACAATGGTCACACAGGTAGAAAGCAGAAAACTTGAATCCAAACTCAGGTATTCTTGGCTCTGTTTACTAATTACGCCCACATACAAAAATATTTATTGAATTACATGCCAGGCATTGTCTTACGTGCTTCGGATACAGCAGTAAACAAAAATCAAATGCAGTTTACTCCCCTCATAGAGCTTACATTCCAGTGGAAGGAGACAAATAATAAGCAGTAAACATAATACATACATAAATGATATAGTAAGTAAGAAATTGACAAGTGCTAAGGATATAAGAGATGGGGAGGAGGGGGGCATTTTTTAGTACGGTGGTCAGAATACGTTTCATTGAAAAGATGACATATGAGCATAGACTTAATGGAAATGAGGGAGCAAGTCATTGAAATATCTGGGACAAGGGCTGGCCCGTGGCTCACTCGGGAGAGTGCGGTGCTGATAACACCAAGGCCACGG
>NW_007776883.1:0-1452 GCF_000696425.1 Galeopterus variegatus | reverse complement strand
CAAGATGAAGGATTAAGCGATGGTCAGTGAGTGCAGGCAAGACCCAGCCTCCCCCGGCGCACCCTGCCTGGAACAAGGAGATGCATTTACTTTGCTGCCTCCCTGGTCTTATGGATAGGACTGCATCCACCAAAAAAGATGTGTAAGCCCTAACCCCCGGTACTTCAGAATGTGACCTCATTTGGAAATGGTGTCTTCACACATTTAATCAAGTTAACATGAGGTCATTAGGATGGGCTGTAATCCAATATGATTTGTGTCCTTATAAAATGGGGTAATTTGGACATAGACACAGACATGCTCAGAGGAGAGATGATGTGAAGACCCACAGGGAGAAGACAGCCATGTGGTGTGAGTGATGTATCTACAAGCCAAGAAACACCAAAGATTGCTGGCAGACACCAGAAGCTAGAAACAGGCAAGGGAGGATTCTCCCGTAGAGCTGTCAGAGAGAGCACGGTGCTGCCCACACCCGGATTTTGGACTTCTAGCCTCCAGAACCGTGAAACAATAAATTTCTGTTGTTTTAAGCCACCCAGTTTTGGGCACTTTGTTATGGCAGCCTCTGCAAACTAATACACCCTGAGAAGTGATTTTCTGTGTTGGGTTTTCTCTTGACACCTCCCAGGGGAGGTCATTCTGAGTTTGGTTACCTGGAGCCATCTCCAAAGTCACAGTAAGAAGGGCCTTGAACCTGATTGTTGGGAGTGTGTAGCCAAGAAATGGAGCTGAGAAGCTTCCAGGTTTTGGGTACCCCTATGTGTGACTGGGTCACCTCATAGCAGTCACCGAGGGCAGCAGAATGGCTATCAGTTGAGGGACTAACCCAGCCAGCCTGCCCTCTCCAGCCTGGACCAGATTCTGTGGAAACCTTTCTCCGGCTGCTCTATGGTCTGCCAAACACCACAAGAGCATCTACCTAGGCCAGTAGTTGGAAAACACCTGCCACCTGTCTTTATAAATAACGTTTTATTGGAACACAAACACTTATTCCTTTACATGTTATTGTCCCTGGTTGCTTTTGTGCTACAGTGACAGAGTTGAATAACTGCAGTAGAAACCATATGGCCTGCAAAGCCTATAATATTTCCTGTCTGGCCCTTACAGAAGATCTAGACAAGTCTTCCTGATAGTTCACAGGCCTGGTGCCTTCTATCACCCTCTGCAAGAAAAACTGAGCTGCTGAGAATCCTTGGGGAAACCTTTCACATTGGTGGACCTCACAGGTCTGTCTGCCCACCGAGTCATAGGCATCTGATAACACCCATGCCTTAAATCTGACTACTCTACTAGATTCCTACCAGGCTGTCTGAATTATTTTTGAAATAATGGACTTATTATCCAACAATCAGTTTTTCAAAGAGATGGATGAAAGAGTTAGTTTCATTCTATTTTTTTTTTTTTTTGTCTTTTTCATGACCAGTAAGGGGATCACAACCCTTGGTGTGGTGT
>NW_007776882.1:2561-3483 GCF_000696425.1 Galeopterus variegatus | reverse complement strand
TGGAATAAAGCAGAAAGTCGAGATGGTAGTGGAAAGAGTGATGCTGGATGAATTACGGTACAATGAAGCTTTTGTAAAGAATTCTGGTGAAATATAAATCCCAGCACACTGAGAGACAGAGCAGCCTTTCATTAATAAATATGGTTAATTGCTGGTATCCTTTTAAATTTACGTACAACAGAAGTTTCCAAATAATCAATTCAAGTGCTTGTGTAATTATATATATATACACACACACACACGCATACATATTAGAAATGTCAAATCATTTTTAGAAGTATTCAGAAGATATATCAGAAAATAAAATATTTATGACGATGATTAATGTCATACATACATATAATTAAACAACACATAAACTCACATTTACATCTAATATGATTGTTAGCCTCTCAATTCATGTTAATTACTTAGGTAACTACTCGGTCAGTGTGATTATATGGCAATAATCCAATACTATTTTAGTATTAAATATAAAATAAAGTTTACTTTTCCTCTTTGAGAAAAACAAAATTAAATTTATTTATGAAAGATGGTTAATCAAAATAGGAATTACTTTCCTACTGATGGAGAATTTTTTTTTTTAATAAAGTAATAGTAATGAAACTGAAATATGTGATGATTATAGAGCAACTAAATTACCCACGTTGAGTTATTTTTGCTGGCTATATGAGAAGAAAGTACTTTGCCAATCAAAATCTGGGAGACAGTAAAACAATGTGGTCAATCTATTTCGTCCAAAACACCCTTCTAAGCATAATTGCACCCATTGCAATTTCCAATAAATAAAATGCAGTTTCATAATAGGCAGGAAAAATAGATTTCACACTGCCTAATTAATAGACCTATTATTTTACAATTATCCTGTGAAGGAAAAAGAAAATGTAGTGCTTTGATCCCTGACTAACTAAAGGTCTTTGAG
>NW_007776882.1:0-1166 GCF_000696425.1 Galeopterus variegatus | reverse complement strand
AGACCAAAACACCTTTAGGACTTTCCTATCACCTAGTCCATCAGGACATCCACAGAGCTGGAATTGTTTCTACCTTTTCGTCTGCTGTATCTTAAATACTTCCAGTTATTTAGTTTAATCAACGTATACTTTTTCTTTTAAATGACTCAATTCTTATTTTCATATTTATTTACTTAGTTTTCTATAACAAATTCCTTAAAAGAGGCCATTAAAATTTAAGTGTCACCACTGAAATACAAGATACACGAGGCGAGGGATCTTTATCCATTTTGTTCACTGATTTATTACAGGTACCTGGAGCCGTGCCTAGCACAGAGAAGGCACCATTGGTTGAACGGTAGACTTGAATATCCACACATCTTCCTCCTTCACTTGTATGAATAATAGATATCTCAATTGTGTCCCCAATTTTCTTTTCTAAAAATCCTGCTCCACCTACTGATTTCCCCATCCCAGTTAAAGGTTACTCCAAACTTCGGTTTCTCGGGCCAAATAGCTCTAGTATTTCTGAATCCTTCCTTTAACTCACAATGGTAAATCCTGTCATGAGATCTGTAGCCAGAATCAATCTCCTACATCATCTCCGCTGCTGACCCTGCTCCAAGCCGTCATCCCTCAGATGGGTCGTTGGAACAATCCACTGATGGTCTCCTTGATTCTGTTCTTGCCTCCCTGCTGCGGTCTTTTCTCAGCTCTGAGATAATACGTGCAAAGTCAGATTATGGCACTTCTCAATTCCATATTCTCCAATGGCTGTGCAGTAAATTGTGTCAATGTTCACAAATATCCATTACCCGTCAGTAGCAGGTGACTAGACTTCCCTACCTCACCACTGCTGGCTTTGTTCACATGACTGGCTCTGGACAATGTCACAGAAGCACACACTGCTTGCGTCATTTCTGGAGAGAATCTTTAAGAACCAACACATGGGTGGTCATATCACTTCTATCCCATCCGCCACAAGAACAGTTACGTTGCAGAAAGGGGCTTCTCCTTTAGGTGGGACACTAGGGTAACGACTGCAGAGCAGAGTCACAGCTAACCAGCGATGAACATCGCATAAGGAATGAGTGTTTGTTGCTCTAAGCCACTGGGATTGAGGGCACATTTTTTATCACAGCATAAAGTCACTAAGCTGATTGAAACAGGCTCTCCAAAATCCTGAC
>NW_007776881.1:2883-3483 GCF_000696425.1 Galeopterus variegatus | reverse complement strand
AAAAAAAAAAAAAAAGAAAAAAAAGCCCTCATGGCGGCCCTGTAAGACCTACTCTGTCTGGTCCTTCATTACTTCTCTGCCTTTTTCTCCTTCATTTCATTCAGATCTTTACTCAATAAGGCCTATCCTGACCTACATACATATCTATCTATAAGTGTACATATCTAAAATATGACTTTAAAAACAATCTAACGACAATTTTCACAATTAAATTAATTCTTATTCCTTAGTATCATTAAATCTTCAGTCAACTACAGTCATGCACCACATAATGACATTTTGGTACGTACACATAATGACAGACTGCATGTACGATGGTGGTATAGCCTAGGTGTGTAGTAGGCTGTACCATCTAGATTTGGGTAAAGTATACTCTATGATGTTCACACAGCAGCGAAATTGACTAATGACACATTTCTGAGAAACATATCCCTGCTGTTAAGCGAAAATGACTGTATTTTAAAACAGTTGCTTTGTTTGAATCAGGATTCAAACATGATCTACATGTTATATTTTTTCAAAATAACTTTATTGAGGTATAATTGACATTCCAGAAACTGCACATACTTAAAGTGTACAATTTGATTAATTTGACATATG
>NW_007776881.1:0-1203 GCF_000696425.1 Galeopterus variegatus | reverse complement strand
ACTTGGTGTTGTCAGCACCACGCTCAGGCAGTGAGTGAACCGGCCATCCCTATATGGGATCTGAACCCGTGGCCTTGTTGTTATCAGCACCGCACTCTACCGAGTGAGCCACAGGCTGGCTCCAATTTTTTTTTTTTTTTTTAACCAACTGCACTCTGCACTCTGCACTCTAACCAACTGAGCTAACCAGCTAGCCACACTATATTTTAATCTATAGATTTTCTTCTTTTTTCTTTTTGTTTTTCTTTGTGATTTATTTGTGGAAAACCACTGTATTGTCTTGCTGAGTTTCCCTCATTCTGGATTTGCTGGTTGCATCTCTGATATTTTTTAACATGTTCCTTTCTCCCCTGTATTTTCTGTAAACTGGTAGTTAGTTTTAGAGTCTTGGTTAGTTTCCAATTAAGAACTATTTTTGGCAAGAATACTTCATAAGGGGGTATTTTGACCATTCTATTTAGAATGAATATACCTCCATTGCACTCCAGTCCTGAGCTTGCTCTACTATTTCTTTTTTTCAAAGCACTTGACATCTTCTAACATACTATAAACCCAACAAGGGCAAGGATCTCCGTTTTGTTTACTGCTGCATCCCCAGTGTTTAGAACATTGTTTAGCACAAAGTTGGCACAGAAAAGTAACATTTTCTTTTATTAAATTAATTGTACTTGACAACATTAGAAACAATGTAAAGCCCTCTGGGATTTGGGAGTTAGAAACATCCTTGTTTTGTGCACCTTCCTATTTGGGTATTATATTCTATAATAAAAAGATTTAAAAAAAAAAAACAACAACTTTGGAGGTGGACTCTGGAGGAGGAGCTGTGTTACTGGCTCTACTTCCTCTATGAATAACCTTCCTTTTTGTAGCTGCCAGAGATTTATTGGCTCTTTAGAATCCTACTCAAACTTGCAGCCTCTTTGAGCAGAAATGAAGAGAATGTTCCTGTGTTTAGAGTAAGACTGCTATCCTGTCAGTCTAGAGCAGAAGTCACATGGAAGCCCCAGCACCGCAGACATTCCTGACAAAATCTCCTATCATACTGTCCCTTCCCTCAGCACTCACAGCCTCTCCAGGACTGTCTGCCTTGAGACCACGAGTGTTGATCTCATCATGTGATTCCTAAGCCATCCCTCTTCTCCTGGACTCTGATATCTGCAAGATTTTGTACATTTTCTTTTCTGATCCCATCTTCCACTCAGT
>NW_007776880.1:0-3484 GCF_000696425.1 Galeopterus variegatus | reverse complement strand
TGGCAATTATTTTCTCCTGAGTTGACTCTTAGGTTATTTGAAACAGGGAGACTGAATGGAAAGATTACTGGAGTAGAAGACAGTAGTCATGTGTTTCCAGTCCTGGCTTGTGCTAATTTTCTGTGCCTGGGTTTTATTAACTACAAAATAAAAGATCTGTATTGGACTCTCTGAAGCTAAAGTAGATCTTTAGGATCATCCTAGCTTTAAGATTATTTCACTTCATTCCTTTCATCATGAACTTTTCCACAGGTATTTGCATTTAGTAGTGGAAGTTTTATGACTTCTAGTTGCAAGAACTATAATGGAAGGTTCCCTAGAAAAAGTACCAGGGAAAAAAAGAGTCAAGACCAACAGAAGAATTCTGAAGGGACTCTCCTGTGCTGGTCAAGCATAGCATAGTGTCATCTTTTATTCCTTTTCTTTCTTAATTTTTTCAGACCTGTCCATTCTACTTCCTCAGGGCCTCTCATTCATCCCTACTTTGCTTCCTACTACTACTGTCCTTGTTAAGATCCCCTCTCACTTAAAATGCAACAAAATATTTCTATTTAGAATTCTGANAATTTTGATGCTTTCTCATTGTTTACAAAGTCCAAACTTCTTACTAAGATGATTAAAGTCCAGAGTAATCTTTACATCTAATCCATGACCCTGGCCCTACTGCTATCTTTGTCTACCTACCAGTCTCTGAATGTGTCATGGACTCTAAAACCACTCTGCCATATACTGGTCGTTTTTTCTCCATCTGTATTGTTCTTTCTCTCCCTTGTTTCTTTCCTATACATCCTTTATATCTCAACTCAGCCACCTCCTCTGTGAAGCCATTTTCTGGCTGGATTAATCTTTTATTACACTTTATTTTTATGTGTATTGTAGAATAGGACTCATTCTATCTTTTATTTTATTTGTGTTTGAGTCTCTTAAAATACTGTTTAAACTCTCTGAGGATGGATCCTAAGAGTATTATTCATGTATACATTTTTCAAAGTGCCTTTCCCCTGCAGATTTTTCAATAAATAATTTTTGGATTAAGTTCTCCTGAAGAATGAACAAATGGATATAGGGCTTCATTTGATGGACAAGTCAAAAGTGAGTTGATTGACAAGTGCTGTGATCTTAATGATCTTGAAGAGAGTTAAATGCCACTTATGTTGGACACAAGGGGTTACAAGAATGCAATAGCACATGTGGAAATAAGGGAAGGTGAGATGAGCAGAAAAAAGTGTCAACTCACTCAGGAAACAGCCTGAGAAAGACTCTAGAATTCACTGAAGGCAAGAGAAGATAAGTAGAACTTCAGGTGTAGGATGTGAGAACATAACCACCTTTTCTGTACAAAAAGCCTTGCTAGCTGTGTAGGCAGGACACTTATTTGGACTGGGCACAAGTACTGAGAAGTTTCTGTTTTCATAATATGTTAGGGGATGCCTCCTGAGCTAATAATAAAAGAAACAATGTATTTCAAATGATATAAGGAAAAAGATTATTAGGGAGATGAGGTGTTCTTCTACACAATTTGAGAGGAGAGTAATGTGACCCAGTCAGGGTGATCATATTTGGGGCTTTCCATACTGTTGATAACATGTATACTGGAAGTCAGTTGCATCCTGTAAGTTTCAATCTGCCTCTCTGTTATGCTCCTGGGATTCCTTATGTTCAAAGAGTGTGAAGAAGGAAAGAATTCCAGGACAATTTACTCTTATCTTGTATCTTTTACCACATTAATGGGGTGCTGGCTTCTGGGTAGCAGCTAGCCTTGTCATTTATTCAAGAAACATTGAGTGCATACCATGTGTTGGATTCTGTGTTAGGCGAGTAAAACCAGACATGACTTAACTATGCTGAAATATAGAGTCTAGTAGGAGAGACACATGTTAGTCTCACATTCAAAAACTAAATGTACAATTACCAAGTGTGATAAGTGTCAAGGGACATAGTGCCAGGAATTTTTTGGTTTCCTCTGATAATGGTATTGCTGACTCACTATTCAGTAACTTGATTGGTTAGTTGTGTTCTTGGGCAATTAGTCTCACATTCAAAAACTAAATGTACAATTACCAAGTGTGATAAGTGTCAAGGGACATAGTGTCAGGAATTTTTTGGTTTCCTCTGATAATGGTATTGCTGACTCACTATTCAGTAACTTGATTGGTTAGTTGTGCTCTTGGGAAATTTCTTAACCACTTGTTACTTCAGTTTCCACTTTGGTAAAATGGGAAAAATGATATAGTCTCCTTCATATGGCATCAAATGATATAACCTTCCTTAAAATGGCATCTGGCGTGGGGTAAACACTCAATACATTTTAGCTATTGTCTTAGTTCATTTGGGCTTCTTTAAAAATATCATATACTGGGTGGCTTATAAACAGAAATTTATTTTTCACAGTTCTAGAGGCTGGGAAGTCCAAGATCAAGGTGCTGGCAGATTGGTGTCTGGTGAGGGCCCACTCTTCTGGTTCATACAAGACATATTCTTGCTGCATCCTCACGTGGTGAAAGGGGCAAGGGGTCTCTCAGGCCTCTTATAAAGGCAGTAAACCCATTCATAAGGGCTCCACCCTCATGACCTAATCACCTCCCCAAAGTCCCCACCTCCTAGTATTATCACCTTGGGGATGAGAATTTCAACATGTAAGTTTTGGAGGGACATAAACATTCAGACCATAGCAGTTATTATATTATTATTGCCATAATTATTTTAGTGAAGTAGAGCCCTATTCTTAGCAGTTGTTCCCTCTTAGTAATCAAAGAGACCCTTTTTGTCATGCTTCTTTTCATAATTTTCTGTGGTTTGCTCAAAAATCTGGAATGAATAGTACAAAGATAATAGAACTTGATACATTAATTATATTCTGATTATTTCTTAATATAACAACAAAAGAAAGAGAATGACGTTTTATGTTATCCATTCTCATTCACTTATTCATCCCTTCACCCACCCATATATCAAATATTTCCCAAGAAAATAAAGTTAGGTTCTGGGGACATAAAATGATAAGTTAGCGTCAAAGTCTGACAGGCAGGTACATACAGAGCTGCAAGGTGGTGAGGAAAGTTATATAATTGAGCACTGCACCAACTACCACTGAGGCACGATGGGCCGCTTCTGCTCAAGCTGGGCATATAGGGGAAGGCAAATTACAGGCAGAAGAGAGAGCAGTCCTGTCTTTTTTCTTCTCTTATCCATGCAGATTATAAGAAGTAAACCGTCTTGTTATCATTCTCATCCATAGGACATACTCTAGAGAGAGCTACGAAGATTTTTTATGGTGTTGTTATTAATCATAGTGCAATTTCATTCAGGAAATAAACATAAAAATGATCAGACTTTCAACTTCGATTCACTGTAGCAATTGTACATAGTGATTTTTGGCAAGTTTACATTGTACCACTTATTCAGATTATCAGCATGCCTCTATTCTGTGTGCAGTCTTATTCAAAAAGCTAATGATACTCTCGTATACTAGGTTGGTAGTTTC
>NW_007776879.1:0-3484 GCF_000696425.1 Galeopterus variegatus | reverse complement strand
TACAGGCAAAGCCCCAATTCCAGCCATGGTTTTGCTCTCTCAGGCGGGTATTTTCTATGGCTCTTTTGGCATGAGCAAAGTGTAGTCCTCTGTTTTTACTTTTGCTTTGTTATTTTCTGAAAGTTGTTATTGCTGAAGGCACGTGGGAAGACGGGTTAGAAGAATGGAAGAGGAAAATAGTACTCCACCTCGAAAGAGAAGCTGAGTGGCGTTGCCTGCTTCTCTCCCTAGTGCAGAGCTAGGGCCCTGAGCCTAATCTCACATTGTGGGGTAGGAGACCGTGTCTCTAAAACTTAACGCTAAGGATGGCAGGGTTCGTAAGAGGTTAGTCACCATTCGCTATTTTCTTCATTTTATATTGGTTTTGTTTAAATCAGCACCTTTGGTTTCCTAGTTAGGCATTTTTCCCAATCCAGACATTGTTACCTTTTAATTTTATTTTTTAGTATTTTGTTAGCTGTCACTTTTTGTGTCATCATATATATTTTAATGGGATATAGACAGAAGCTACTAAATAGATGAAGTTATAAATAGGAGATGTACCTCTGCTAAAAGGCCATAAAAAAATACAAAGCTGTTTATACTTTTCAAACTCGTTTCTCATTGCCAATATATAGCTAAACCAATGACAGATATATGTGCAACTAAATGGTCTTTGGACATTACCAGATCTGAATTTATATTATGGCTCTGCCACTTTCTAATTCTGTGACTTTGACAAGTTTTATAAGCTAAGTTTTAATTTATTGAACTTAATACCTAGCTCATTGAGAGATTGTGAGAAATGACCTGCACACAGTACTTAATAGCAGTAGCTATTGTTAACAGTGTGTTCAGTATTCTGCACATTTTAATTAAATACCTTTTAGAATTTATATTTATAAAATGAACATATGTTTTTTTCCTTTTTGTCTTTTTTACTGACCGGTAACGGGATCGCAACCCTCGGTGTTGCGCCCGCACCGCGCTCAGCCAGTGAGCGGGAACCGGTCTCCACATGGAATCCGAACCCTTGGCGGGAGCGCGGCGCACTCTCCAGTGCGCCACCGGGCCGGCCCTAAAATGAACATATTTTAAACATAAATTTAACATTTGAAGTGGTTCTTTTATTAGCTTAATTTTAAAATTAGAGAGACCTTTACTTTTTTTAACCAAACGTCGAATTCAAAACATTTAGAGAAACTTATTACCCTCTAGTTTTATACCACTTGATATTTTCCAAAATATCTGCATGTTAAATACCTTGTTCAGTTCTCACAGTAACAATGGGAGGTAGGCGGGATAAAGGTGCTCACTCCCCCTTTGCTACGGACAAAGCAAAAAACGCGGGGAAACTAAATGGCTCCTGTAGAATCACACCTTTAATTGTAGTCATTATTGAAACATTTGACCTCCAAACACCTCCTCCCACTTCCGTAATTCTTGAATAGGTTTGTCAATTAGTATATGAAAAACTATTAACTAAGAGCTAAGCCAGTCTATGTTTGCTATAATATGCCAAAACTTAGAAGAAATCTTAAGAATGTAGTAAGGGTGTAATGGAAAATGATTAGTGCAAAGACAAACTGTGGAGGGAAATTCTTTTTGCATAGTTAACATATATATATTTTTAAATGAAGGACATAATAAAATCTACTCAGTTAATAGGAAGCATATGGTGTAAGCCACAGTAAGTTAGAGAGTTAACAGTTCTGGCCAAATTCTTTCCTTAATAATCTTAAGGAAATATTTTGGTGAAGTTATTTCAACCTTTTATCAAGAAACCTATTGATACGAGCTAATTTATTTGTTCTAAAAATCACTGCCATTGATTAGGGACAGTTTAAATGCCAACCCAAAGCCAAGTTCCATGAATTGATACGTTTATATGGATAGATAAAATTTGTATCTCTGAAAGTTTTCTTTCCTTCCATCAGAGCTTCGTGGGCTTTTTTGTGTCAAATATTCTTTTAAAATTTTTGAAATTTTAGACCAGGTCTGAGGAACACCATTGTCAGAATTTCCCGAAGTGCTTGTAAAAATATAGATATTTGGGCCCAATGCAGATTTACAGAATCAGAATTTCTAGGAATGTCTCCTAAGGATTTGCATTTTTAAATATATCCCCCACTAAGGGATTCTTATTATATTAAATTTCCAAGTGTCAGTACTATAAATTCTCTCCCCAGAAAAATGCAATAACAACAAATCACAAAATATTGCATACATTTTCAAATAATTTACAGAACTGTAATAGCCATTTATGGATACTTTAGACATCTGTGAATGCCAGGTTCTCAACCCTGGCATTGAATAAAAACCAGAGTTGTCTTCCAATACATTAAAGTCTTCCTTTATGCACGAGAAAAGACTGAATGCATGTTTGTTTTAATTTTGGAAGCTGGTGACAGTATTACACACATTTCTCAAAGATATACACATTATACTATATTATTGTATGGTACAGTATCCAGTATATAATACTGTACATAATGCAGTATGTTAGAAAATAAAGATAAGAAGAGGCATTCACACTTATAAGTCTTACAATATAGTTGAGGAAAGCAAACAACAAATATTAAAAAATAAAAAGCAATACAATGTAGTCTATGCTGGGTTCCATATGGATAAGCCTCAGATGTTCGAGGACAAACCTGAGTGAGAGTTACCAGGAAAGGCATTCCAACAGGGATAAGCAACAACTGAGCTGAACTCTGGAAGAAAGTTGGGATTTTGAATAAGTGGGTAGAGAGAGAAATCTTTGAATGTGTTTTAATTTTTATTCTACTACAAGTATGTCTTAATACAGATCATTTATGTAGTGGGCCACTACATAAAGTAATGCTGGGAGATAAATAAAAGCCAGATTGTAGAGGGCCTTGAATGTCAGGCCTTACCAGGTCAGAAATTTACTTGGCCTTTGACATTATTTTTGTAGCTGTACAGAATGAAAATATTAATAAATCTGTGAGAAATGACAAACAACACTACTAAAGATTGTGAAGGCAATTCTTGCCATGGCAGACATTACTTGGAACACAAGCAAATGTTACTTGCAATAGCAACACACCCAACCCAATACAAAGCAGATTTTTATAATCCACCGTAAGTCGAGTGTTTAATCATTCTCTTTTGACAAGAAAAGGGAAAAAAGGACTAAGCAAGAGCAGAGCAGCTTCTGATGATTTACTGATCAAAGCCAATTAGGATAGTTCTGGTTGAACTGGGCTGAGTTTCTCTGAAATTAATTTTCAAAGTAAAGTCAACAACAGTGAGCATGTGCAAGACTGTGCTTTTTATTGTTAGTGCATAAAATAACTAAAAATCACTTACCTATATCTACTGAGCTTCAAAGTGTGACTTTTGAAGTGCAAAATCAAGTGAAATGTGGAACTGAAATGCAAAGCCTTTTGCAGCTATTTTGTCTTTCGTTTGAAGATCTCAGGATACCTTTCATACAATAGCCTGACTCAGATACTCCTCTAGGTCAGTATTTTTTTTTATC
>NW_007776878.1:2032-3485 GCF_000696425.1 Galeopterus variegatus | reverse complement strand
GCTCCGCAACACCATCATAGAATGTAAAAAAAATAATAATATTAATAAACAAATTTTAAAAAAAGAAAGAAAGAAGACGGGGCTGCGGCTGAGGAAGGAGGGCTCACTTTTGGATCACCTCCAGTGGTTCTCAACCAGGGGCGATTTTGTTCTCCAGGGGACATTTGCCAATGTCTGGAGACATTTTTGGTTGACACTACTCGGCTGGATTCTAGACCCAAAGTGAAGAAGTGACACAGAGGTCACACAATAGGAGACAGAGAGCCAGGCCTTTAATTTCCCCTTCACCAGCTCCTGCCCATCTCCTTATGTGCATATGGCACCATCATTCAAGGTCCGGCTCCAACATGTCCTCTCCACACCCACCTCCTCCACTCCCACCCTCCCCAGCCTGTCTCCAGTCCAGCGTCTCTGAGCTTGGCACTATTGACCTTTCAGGCTGGATAATTCTCTGTTGTGGGGGTGGAGGGGTCCTGCGCATTGTAGGATGTTTACTACCTTGCCTGTCATCTGTACATCACTAGCTTGTTTTGAACCTCAGTTTCCTCATCTGTTAAATTGGGTCATCACTCGGACAACACATATCTATGGAAACTCTACTATGTTCCAGGAGCTGTCCTAGGCATTGGGGTACTACAGTGAACAAGAAAACGTCCCTGCCCACAGGGAGCTTACATAAACACGTAAGCAAATAAAATTTTTCTATATTATCAGGCAGAGAAAAGGGCTATGGATAACAATGAAGCAAGATAAGGCATGCAGAGTCCTAGGAGCTGCACTTTCAGCTGGGAACACCAACCTGGCCACTCTGGGAAGGTGACATTTCAGCACCTTTAAATGAAGCAAGCCATGGGACGGTGTCCTTCACCTTCACAGTTCTCTCTCTCTGCTTCTGTTCGCTTAATTTTTCAGCTTGCATGCACCTTCTTCCTTGTCTCTGTTTTTTCCTGACTTTTCCAGCCTGCTGCCTGGGGGCCTGTCTTTGATTCTCTGCTTGCTCTTGACCTCCAGTTCCCTGAGCTCGCTGGCCGGAGCACCCTCCCAGTAGGTATTCCAGCCTTCACTGAGATCTCCATCCAGCTTCCAGCCCTGAGTCCTCAGGCCCTGTCTGCAACTGGGGGAAGCTACTATCTTAGTGAAAACAAGAAGTCATCACAGTTTTTTGGCAGGTAAGTAACTTGATTAGAGCTGTTCTTTAGGAAGAATGATTTTGCAGCTATATGTAGGATGAATGGGGGTGGGTGGGGAGAGAACACCTCAGATAAGCCAGGAGGAGCGTGGACTTGAAGGGAGCCCTGAGGGTAGATGTTCTTGGGCCAGGCAAATAGTGGGACTGCGTAAAGTGGCTGAAATTCCCAAGGGCTCTGAATCCTGCTGTCTTTGCACAAGTCCAATGCCCATAAACATAGGGGGAAGGAGCCAGGGCTTCCCTGGAGACCACAGTGGTCACCCA
>NW_007776878.1:0-290 GCF_000696425.1 Galeopterus variegatus | reverse complement strand
AGAGGAGAACCCCGAATGTGGGTGCGCTGGGGGCAGACAGAGCTGGTTTAAAGGTTAAGACCGTCCTGCCTCCTTGAGAGCTCCTGGGAGCTCCCCTCTCTCTTCTCTTCATAATTACTCTGCACCCTATTACCAGCCAGTGCTTCCTGCTCCTTTCCACATTTATTCATGAATAAAATTTCCACCACAGGACAGTCTACTATGTTAGAAATAATTTTATTCTTAGAAGTAGATATAACAGTCACAGGGATGAGACTTGGGTTTGGTTCCCTGACCATGGCCCAGTGAGG
>NW_007776877.1:2126-3485 GCF_000696425.1 Galeopterus variegatus | reverse complement strand
AATGTGGGAAGAGAACCCCAATTCATGGTTAATTTCCCAAATGGAAGGAATGCCTCTCTCTAGAGGGTTCTGGGAGATTAACCCCTTCGGGGCTTCTCACTGCTCAGAAGAGCTGGGCTTTGAGTAATCTTTTGAGGCTCCATCACCCAGGGGAAGAGGAGTGACAAACCCGCGGCAGGCAAAGCAACATGTCTCTCTCACATCACCCACTACATGCAGAGTTTGTTCCATCCCACGCTGCTGCCCCTGCTCTTACTCACCCTAGCATACGTCTTCTCCTTGCCTCACAAGAACTACATATGTTAGATACTGTTGTTACATTTTACAGACGAGAAGCTAAAGCTCGAAAAGATTAAGTACTTTCCTAATGTGCACATGCCAGGACTACCACAGCCAGCAGTGCCACCAGAGTCTTTCAACTTAAGTACATGTTCTTCCTATCATTATTCTTTGTCTACCTCAACTTAAAATGACCTGTCCTTTACCTAAATTCCTCAGGTATTTAATGTCTAATTCACACATTATGGCAACTGTACACTGTATTTAAAATACCCAAATATATTTACACATTGTTTCTCCATACAAACTATAAATTCCTTGAGAAATAGCCTATATTTCTTTGCATCCCTCATGAAACAATGCTGGACACATAAAAAAAAACAACCTTGAGATTATATTTTTTGATATTACTTTGAATGAATTAAAATACACAATATCAGGACAAAGTCAGGTAAGGGTAAATTGAGACCACATCCCTGTAAGGTGGGGATGACATCACTTACGATAGTGAAGTCATCATTTCAACACATTTTGGGGACACTGGTCATAGAATGATGCTGCTCTTCACTCTCCCTGGACACAGAGCAAGACTTGAAACTGCACCAGATGTGTTTTAATACAAGAGAATTTGGAATCTTGTCATCTGATAAAAGAGTTAAAGATCTGGAAAACTCAACTGGGAGGAAAGAAGATTCAAGGTGGGACATGACCTTTCTCTTAACTTACTAAATGAACTGCCATATGGAAGAGGAATTTGATTTGTCTGTATAGTCCTTCAGGTTTAAACCAAGATTGGGGGCTGGCCCGGTGGCGCACTGCTACAGTGCACCGCTTGGGAGCGCGGCGGCCCTCCCGCCGAGGATTCAGATCCCACATACAGACCGGCCGCTCACTGGCTGAGCGAGGTGCGGGCGCGACACTGAGGGTTGTGATCCGTTGCCGGTCACAAAAAAAAAGACAAAAAAACAAAACAAAACAAAAAACCAAGATTGGAATTTGGGGGAAATATTTTGGTTCAATATAATGAAGATCTTTTAATAGTAAAAGATGCTCCAGTGTGGGATGAATTGTCTTAGGAAG
>NW_007776877.1:0-1704 GCF_000696425.1 Galeopterus variegatus | reverse complement strand
GGCTGAGCGAGGTGCGGGCGCGACACTGAGGGTTGCGATCCGTTGCCGGTCACAAAAAAAAAGACAAAAAACAAAACAAAACAAAAAACCAAGATTGGAATTTGGGGGAAATATTTTGGTTCAGTATAATGAAGATCTTTTAATAGTAAAAGATGCTCCAGTGTGGGATGAATTGTCTTAGGAAGCATTACTAGAAGTGCTTGGGCCTGGGCTAGACCCATGCTTCTCACACTTTTGCTGTGCATATAAGTTACCTGGGGATCTTGTTGAAAGGTTGGTTCTATTTCAGAAGATCTGGGGTAGGACCTGAGAGTCTGCATTTCTAATAAGTTCTCAAGTAATTCTGATCCTGCTTGTTTACAGACTATATCTTAGTAAAAAGGAGCCAGCTAACCCTTTGGAAGTAATGTTGTAAAAGATCACTCAGGCAGTAACTGGGTAGTTAAAATAGATGACTTTCAAATCCCATACGATTCTTAGAGAGTACATTTTGGAGAAAATTTGAATTTAAGGAAAAACTTCTTGCAGCAATGAAATAGATGAAGAGAATACAAAAACAGTTTATTAAGAGACTTTTATCAACAAATATGGCTCCTGCCTGTCTTTCTGTCTGGGAGAACATTAGTATGACCTGACCTAGAGGCATGGAGGAGAAGGTAAATAACTTATGCTTTTAAAATTAATTAGGAAGTTTTAGAAAGGAGAAAAGATATAAAAGAAATTATCCAGGGCCAGCCCTGTGGCTCACTCGAGAGAGTGCGGTGCTGGGAGCGCCAAGGCCGCGGGTTCGGATCCTATATAGGGATGGCAGGTGTGCTCACTGGCTGAGCACGGTGTGGGAGACACCAAGCCAAGGGTTACGATTCCCTTACCGGTCACAAAAAAAAAAAGAAAAGAAAAGAAATCACCCATAGTCCCACACAGACTATGCAAGTTGTTAGATTTCCCTTCATGATTTTTAACTATGCATAGGGAATTATTTTAAACATAATTGTAATAATTTAGTACATATTTGTATCTTGGTATCTTCAGCTAGGGCCACCAATTTGCACACCTCTAGGAAGCATCATTTACAAGGAACTCCAGGAGCATTATTTTCACATATTCTTTATGAATTAACTGTGCAAGGCAATAGCTCTGATAAGTCCTGGAAGTGGTCCTAGCAGATAGTGGACATTTGTTAAGTAATTTTCCACGTTATTATATTCTTTATAAGAATATTATATAGCCATTACAAATAAGAAAAAAGGAAATGTTAATTTTTAAATAATTGTCTATATTATTCCAGTCTTTATAATGACATAATATATACATTGCAAATATAAACAAAGGAAATTGTAAGGTTATGTAAAACAATGATAATTACATTTTGTATGCTTAAAATATATATTCAGTGGGCCGGCCCGGTGGCGCACTGCTACAGTGCGCTGCTTGGGAAGCACGGCGGCGCTCCCGCCGAGGGTTCGGATCCCACATACAGACCGGTTCCCGCTCAATGGCTGAGTGAGGAGCGGGGGCAACACCGAGGGTTGCGATCCTGTTGCCGGTCCCGGTCCGGTACGGGCACAACACTGAGGGTTGCGATCCGTTGCCGGACATGAAAAAAAAGACAAAAAGACAAAAAATATATATATATATATATTTATATATATATATATATTCAGTTACCCTAATGACCAAAAATGGCACATAAATAAATAGGTG
>NW_007776876.1:0-3486 GCF_000696425.1 Galeopterus variegatus | reverse complement strand
CTTATTCTGCTGAATAAACCTCCTGTGTCATTCCTGTTAAGGACAAGGTCCTTTATCTTTTTGAAGATGTCAAAGGAAACCTCCCCTTGTTTTCTGCCAGCTCATGCATAGAAAAGGGAGCTAGACTTAACTCATTGAATTTTCTGCCCTGACATAAAAACAGAGCCAAACTGAGTGTCCAGTAGAAGCAGCTCCAGCAGCCAGGTCATAGCCATATGGCTCCTGTGGCAAACCTTGGCTGCATTATCTGTCTAGCCCCCAGTTGTTTCCTGCTGGTTTCTTCCTCTCTTCTTATGGATCCATTCATTTCCAATACATTCATTTTCTGTATAAATTACACCAACCCTGTTACAGTTGTTTGCAACCCATTGCTGATATACCGAGGGTCATTCAGTCCCTCTCTCCCCGCCACATCCTTCCAGAGACAGAGAGCTCATTTCTCACAGGGCAGACTGGTTCACATTATGTAACTTCTATTAGAAAGTCATTTTCCTAATGTTTTTACCCAATGTTTATGGTTTTACCTTTTGCAAACAAAATAAATTTATGCCTTCCTTTTTCAACTTCAAAGACCATAGGTATCCTGGAAACTACGTAAATTCAGATATATATGTATAAAAGAATGAGAGAAAAATAAGTAGAAAAAGAAAGCAGAGAAAAGGAGAAATGATGGAGTGAGGAAGAAATAAAGAGAAATATAATATCAAATGGTTCAGACAAAGTCACCCACTATCTGCAGTGTGAGTAAAAGCCCCAGACTGAACACAAAGTGGGTGCTGGTATCCTGTTCCCCCTCTGTTTTGGTCCCTTGGCATCTCTGAGTCTAAGCCTCACATCACACTGCATATGGTCCTTTCATACAACATGACCTGACGTGCTCCCATCCATTGCATTAGGGGCTCAACTGAAGATACTACTGTGCTTACTTCCTGCACTGTAGCGGGAAACTGGCTGCACTGGATTTGCAGAGAGATTCTCTTGCCCAGTACTTTTAAGTGTTTTTAGAGATGCTCACAGATAATTCTGACTACTTTTACCATCAATACTAAAACAGTATTTTCTCTATACAGCTGCATGATTCACTCCCTTGTCTCCTTCAGGACAAGTAACACTTATCAAAAGAGGTTATTATTACCTTGAAATACTAAACCCCGTCCTGTTCCCAAACTCTTCAAATGGCCCTTTCTTGGATAATTTTCTCTATAGCACCTTTTGCCATTTATAGGATATGATCATAATTCATTTACTTGTGACTTTGCTGATCTTTTTCTCTCTGCAAAAATATAAGCTCCTGGAGAACAGAAACCATGTCTGTTCTATTTACTTTACATTGCCTGCACCTGGAGCGATGGTGATCACAGAGCAAGTGTACTACATACAATTATGGAACACATAAGTAGAAGTCTACTACATAAATTCAACACACACACAGCCTGGGAAAGCTGTCCTCTCTCTCTCCTGCTTCCAGAAAATGCTCAGATACAGTATTTATTTTTTACTGTTACCTTTTCCACTTGAACTGGTGATTACCTTTGACACAGACTAAAGAAATTGCAGCTTACACAAGGAGGAAGATCTATGGGGGGGTGGGGCTGTGGTGGGGTCTTAAGAAAATGTTGCTGGGCAACCACAAACATAAAGTGTTCCACTCTGTCACAATGACAGAAGACATGTAGGGTTGACTTTACAGCCAGAGCTAAATCTTTGGGAACCAAGAGGAAGTCATACAAAAACATTCAGGCTGTCCTGAGACTTCTATTGATAAAAAATTTATCTCTTCATTCAAATCTCAACTCTATTTCTTACTGGCTCCATGATCGTGATCAATTTAATCATTGCTCTGTGCCTCAGTTTTCTTATCTGTAAATAAAAGTAGTTTCTACCTCAGGGAGTTAATGTGAGGGTTATATTCATTCATATATTCTGCAAATATTTCCTTAAAAACTTCTATGTTCTGAAGACTTTTACTTATCAGAGATACAGTGGTGGATGAAACAGGATTCTTCCTCTCACAGTGCATGAATGCATAAATAACAAGGATATCTCAGGTAGTGAAATGTGCTGTGTTGATAACTGGGGACGGCTTTAAACTGATTGTGAGAACAAATGTACCTGTGAACTATTGCCGCAATAATGCTGAAGACAACCACAAGATTTCAGAAGCAAATTGATATCAGTTGTACAGCTCATGCATGTTTGGGTCACCTGGAGATTGGCTGGGGTGCCTCATCTTGAATTGCTGTGTTTTGTCTTTCTGTCATTTTCCCGTTGGAACCAATGGGATGGCCCAGGAAAGTTACCTGCACAGCAATGGCAAAGGTTCATGGCTCACAGTGGAAAATTCACAGCCCCTAAGGCTTACCTTAGTATGAGCTATGTGCACCTCATTCTATTGGCCAACACATGTGATATGGCTGAACAAAAACTTAACATATGAAGACATGTACTTCACCACTTAACTTATAGTAATTTTGAGCTCACCTGAGAAAGGGCGTGAAAACTGAGAAGGGTCAGGAATTAGGACCAATAATGCAATTGATCCTGGAGGCTTTATCGAACAGGCAAAAACTTGGCAAAACTTAAATGGCAGAAAGAATCTGAACTAGAAATTTTCAGGTCAAGAAAAAAACCCTGGGCCGAGCCCGTGGCACACGTGGAAGGGTGCGGCGCTGGGAGCGCAGCAGTGCTCCCGCCACGGGTTCGGATCCTATATAGGGATGACCGGTGCGCTCACTGGCTGAGTGCAGTGCGGCCGGTCTCAAAAACGACAAAAAAAAAAAAAAAAAAGAAAAAAGAAAAAAAAAAAGAAAAGAAAAAGAAAAGAAAAAACCCCTGCAAAGTAATTATTCCAAAAAAGAGGTTAGTTAGGTAGTGGAGTAAAAACTGACCAGTGAGTCCCAAGAGTCCTGAGCAAGAGAAAGAACAGGAATTTGTTAGAGCTGGCAGTACCTGTTCTAGGGGGTGGGGAGAGTGCCGCTTCTGAATACTTAGATAACATGTAATGTACAGGGAGGGAACCTCGTCCTAACATATTCATTTTTTTCTGTTTGATCTATAGGAAATAAAAAGTGAGAGTATAAAATAGCATGTAAATAGCAAATTGTCATAAAGGTAATAAAATCTGGTGAATTGGGGCATGGGGATGGGAAGCAAATCTAATTTCATTACTCAGTGATTCTTCTCTGCTTAGCCCATCTCCTTTCTTAGATTCTGACAATCCAGGGGATCTTCCCAAGCCACTGACTGGGGCTATGTTGGGAAAAACAAGGGCACACTAACCATTGGGTAAAAGCTCGGAATTGAATTTGACTTCCACTAAATTGGATCACTTCTGTATGTTTCCTGTGTGTAAGTCACTGAGATTTTTCTCAGTGGATAGAGCTGCCAACCACTTACCTCGAGCTTTTTTCTCATAGAAAAAAATGAATCAGGATTTTAAAGAAAAGAGGTCTCTCCAGTTCTTCTTTGGGACCTTTGGCCAGCATG
>NW_007776875.1:6568-6853 GCF_000696425.1 Galeopterus variegatus | reverse complement strand
TTCAGCCTTGACTAGGTGTCAGTAGAGAATACTGAATAAAAGATCTCATAACACTCCCTGTGGACTTTGAGCTTCTCAAAGTCGAGAGCTGTTAGTGATAATGTCAGTAGAGCACTCCAGTGGCTTCTCTTGAGGCCACTTTGAAGCCATACTTGTGGCCACACATCTTCCTGCCTTCGACAGCCACTTCTGCTTTTTAAACTTCCTTTCCTCTATCAGACTAAGACAGACTAAGAGTAGACTAAGACAGGATTTCTTATAAGTTATTTTTGCTCTTTGACTACT
>NW_007776875.1:0-3486 GCF_000696425.1 Galeopterus variegatus | reverse complement strand
AGCTGAGCCTCTCATATGCCCTAAGTTCATTCTAGTTCTCCTGGGACAGTCCAACTCTCAGGATTTGGAGATCTCATGTCTTCCTTGGAACTTCAGCTCATGATGTTTCCTTAGTGACCACTCAACATGACTCCCTGCTTTCATCATTTTGGGTAAGAAGGAAGAGCTCTCAAGGCAAGTTGCCTTCTGATAATCAGCCCTCCCTAAACAAACAACAGGTCCTATCTTCCAACAACAGGTCCTATCTTCTGTGGTTTTCTCTTCTTAGTCATTTCATAAAATAACCCCTTTTCTCACAGATGTGGGACTCGGGACAAGATGGTTGTGTTGAATATGCACAGATCATGGCTGGCATTTAAGTGTATAATTATTGTCATGTATAGGAACTGCAGGGAAAGTCAAGTGTGGCATTCGAAGGCCAGTGGTGGCTGAACTTTGTAATGCATTGTTGATAGTTATTTTAAACATCTCATTTCCTTAACCGCTTGTGAGTTCCTTAAAATCAGGGACAATGTTTACTTTTTGTGTATGTTGTTACATGAAACATTTATTTGAATAAAAGACACACTCAAATGAAAAGAGAAAAAATGTCTGATGGGAACCAATTGTGTTAGATCTTCACGTACTATTATTTTATGCTGCAACTTTCTTTTTTTAAATTTTTTATTTTATTTTACGTAGGCAATTTATAGTTGTATATATTTGCAGCATACAATGTGATGTCATGATTTATGAATACAATATGGAATAAAGAATAATTAAATCAAACTAGTTAACATATTCATCACCTCAAATACTGGTTTTTGTGGTGAGAATATTTGAAATTTACTCTTTCAGGCAATTAGAAATCTGTAATACCCTATTATTTACTATATTCACCATGTTGTGCAATAGATTACCCCCACCCAAAAAGCTTATTTCTCCTATTTGAGATTTTGTACCCTTTCACTGTCATCTCTCCTTTCCCCTGACCTGCCACCCTCTGTTTTAGATTCCACATGTAAGGGAGAACATGCAGTATTTACCTCTCTGTGCCTGGCTTATTTCACTCTGCATAATGTTCTCCAAATTCCATCCATGTTGTCACAAATGGCAAAATTTCTTTCTTTTCTAAGGCTGAATAGTATCCCATCATGCATATATACACCACATTTTCTTTGTCATTCATCTGTTGATGGACACTTTGGTTGATTATATGTCTTGAGTATTGTGAATAATGCTGCAATGAACAGAGAATTACAGACATCTCTTTGTCCAAGTGATTTCATATCTTTTGGTTAACTACCCAGAAGCAAGATTGCTGGATCATATGGTAATTTTATTTTTAGCTTTTTGAGGAAAATCCATACAGTTTTCCATAATGACTCTAAAGTACCAATGTTAAGTATTGTATCAACTTAATTAAGGTAAGCAGGGCTACTATAATAAATAGACTCTGGATAAATAATTGTTCATTTTGAGGCTGGTGTTTCTGTCACTGGGTGTGAATGAATGCCCAGGCTCTTTCCATTCTGTGACTCCATCATCACTTAGGGTTTTGTCTATTAATCACTGTACCAGGAGACCCATCTACACTTTTCAGACCCCTGGATGTTAAGCAGCTCACATCACCTCTGCTCACTTTTCATTGAATAGAACTTAGTCATTCAACCTCACTTCGATTCAAGGGGAAAAATTTAAGAAGACAAATGGGCTTGGGTAGTTCTTTGTTGTAGGATATTTAGCAAAATATGTGGCTTCTTCCCACTAAAGCCAGTAGCGAACCTCCCATAGTTGTGACTACCAAAAATGCCTCCAGATTTTCAAATGTCCCCTGGGGTATAAAATCACCCCTGGTTGAGAACCTCTAGACACACTAGATGTGCCATGGTGATGCAGGGATTGGCTGACCGCAATAAAAACTTCCCTTAAGAAGAGAAAGATGCATCTGCACAGCAACAAACTAATGGGAGGGAGTGCTTGCAAAACACATGTCAGATGAGGGGCTAATATCCATAATATGTAAAAAACTTAACAGCAAAAATAAATATGGGCCGGCCCGGTGGCGCACTGGATAGTGCGCCGCTTGGGAAGCGTGGCGGCGCTCCCGCCCGAGGGTTTGGATCCCACATACGGACCGGTTCCCGCTCACTGGCTGAGCGAGGCGTGGGAGAAGCACCAAGGGTTGTGATCCCGTTGCCGGTCCCCGGTCCGGTGCGGGGGCGACACTGAGGGTTGCGATCCATTGCCGGACACGGAAAAAGACAAAAGACAAAAGACAAAATAAATAAATAAATAAATAAATAAATAAATAAAACCCAATTAAAAAGTGGGCAAAGGACCTGAACAGACATTTCTCAAAAGAAGACACACAAATGGTCAACAGGCACATGAAAAAATGCTTAACATCACTAGTCATCATGGAAATACACATTAAAACCACAATGAGATATCATCACACACCAGTTAGAATGGCTGTTACCAAGACAAATAACAAATGCTGATGAGGATGTGGAGGAAGGGAACCCTCTGCACTGCTGGTGGGAATGTAAATTGGTACAGCCTCTGTGGAAAACAGTATGGAAGTTCCTCAGAGACTAAATACAGGTCTACCTTATGAACCAGCCACACTACTGGGTATATACCTAAAGGAAATTAAATCAATATATCAAAAAGACACCTGCACTCCCATGTTCATCACAGCCCTGTTCACAAAAGCCAAGAGATGGAATCGACCTAAATGCCCATCAATGGATGAATCAGTTAAAAAACTGTGGTATGATATACATAATGGGATACTACTCAGCTACACATACATATATAAAAAATGATATACTATCATTTGCGGCAACATGGGTGCAACTGGAAACTGTCATGTTAAGTGAAGTCAGGCACGAAAAGACAAACACTGCATGATATCATTCATATGTGGAATCTACAAAAAAAAAAAAAGAAAAGTGGTTCCCATAGAAGTAGAGAGTAGAATAATGGTTACCAGAGGCTGTGAAGCAAGGGGAGTTGGCTGGAGAAGTGGTGGACTAACAGGCACAGAATTACGCTCTCTACCCTAAGTGAATCATAGTGCAATATATGCATGTATTGAAGCAACGCACTGTACCCCACAAATATGTACAAGTAAATGTAAAAATATTTTGAATCGAAAAAAGAAAAAAAGAGAAGAATGCTAAAGGGTCATCAGTCTAATCCCCTGCAGTGATGGGTCCCAGGGCAGTCACTGTGAAGCCTCCTGGCAATGGAGAAAGTTCCTTGACTGCAGCCATCAGACTTTTCTTCTGCTCTCTGGGAGGAACTCCCTCTAGACAAGGATGTTTTTCCTTGTCTATTTCTTCCTCAGCCACATCTGAAGTGCTTATAGCTGTTCGTGCTGTGCTTTTGCATCCTACTTGCTGCTGATGCAAGTTTTAAGCCTTTTGGGCATTTTATGTCTTGAGCAGTAAAAGGCATCCTTAGGCCAGAGTTGTGGTTTCATTGGCAATACAATTCTCT
>NW_007776874.1:2909-3486 GCF_000696425.1 Galeopterus variegatus | reverse complement strand
CCTGAATAGCCAAAGCAATTCTAAGCAAAAAAATAAATGAATAAAATAAAGCTGGAGGCATAACACTACCTGATTCCAAATTATACTACAAAGCTGTACTAACCAAAACAGCATTGTACTGGTATAGAAATAGACACAGACTAAAGCAACAGAACCAAGAAATCAATGCACAGACTTACAGCCAAATGATCTTTGACAAAGGCAGCAAGAACATGCATTGAGGAAAAGACTGCCTCTTCAATAAATGGTGCAGGGAAAACTGGACATCCATATGCACAAGAATGAAACAAGACCTGCACCTCTTTCCGTATATCAGAATCACTCAAAATGGATTAAAGACTTAAATATAAGACCTGAAACTATAAGAATACTGAAGGATAAATAGAGGAAACACTCCAGGATCTAGGAATAAGACCCTGAAAGCATAGGCAATAAAAGAAAAAACAAATAAATGGGATTATATCCAACTATAAAGCTTCTGCACAGCAAAGGAAATGATCAACAGAGTGAAAAGACAACATACAGAATGGGAGAAAATATTTGCAAACTATGCATCTGACAAGGGATTAATATCCAG
>NW_007776874.1:0-1627 GCF_000696425.1 Galeopterus variegatus | reverse complement strand
ACAACTACAGATAGATCTACCACATGGTCCAGCAATCCCACTTCTGGGTATATACCCAAAGAAATGGAAATCATCATGTCGAAGGGATACGTGCACTCCCCTGTTTCTCACAGCTCTATTTATAATAGCCAAGATGGAACCAAGCTAAATGTCCACTGATGATGACTGGATAAGGAAAATTTGGTATATACACACAATGGAATACTACAATGTTATAATAAAGAATGAAATTCTGCCATCTGGAGCAACATGGATGAGCCTGGAGAAAATTATGTTAAGTGAAATAAGCCTGATCCAGAGGGAAAAATACTACATGTCCTCACTCATAAGTGGGAGCTAAGAGAGAGCCAAGGAAGGACAGAAAGACCACAGTGCTGTGTTGAACTTGCAGAGGGAGAGAACAGACCTAGAGTTGTTGGGACCAGGGGTGGGGGGAGGGAGAGGGGTATTGGGGAAACATTGGATGAGTGACACAGGGAATATTTGAGGTGGTGGGCATGCTGAAAGCATTAATTTGCTCACCACATCTTGGGCACAGGTGCTGATGGTCAGCTCTTGCCCTGTGAACACATATAATCAATAAAAATTTAAGATTTAAAATTTTTTAAAAAAGAATAATGACAGGAAAATGTTTATAGCATATAGGTTGTCACACAGTAACACAACCACAACCATTTTGCTTCTTTTGACAAACATTTAATCTATTTTTAAATAGTCTTAATCCAATTGTTTGATAAATAGACCATAAGCATTTTGTGTGTGTGTGTGTGTGTGTGTGTGTGTGTGTGTGTGTGTCACAAATTTCTACTTTTGAAGCACTTGTATGCTGGCTATGTTGTGAGTTCTCTTCATTTCTCCTGGATAAAGTGTTTTCTCTACTCATGGAAGTCTACTCATCAAGAGCGCTATGCACTCTAGTCCACATGAGAACGAAGACTCACAGGAACGTCCTCTTCCTTCCACATGTACAGAGCTGCCTCCTCGTGAGCACTTTGTGCTGCTTTCCTTTTCCTCCTGAGAGAGGAACTTTCTACTTTCTGAGAAATTCAGAGTAGGTGATTTAAAATTTGTGATTATCACTTCAGAATTGAGACTGTTTTTAATGACAATTTAAATCACAGAGAACAATGCTGCCCAACCTACAGATACAATTTCTGTATCAGGTAACCACTTAAACCCTATCTTTCTGCAGATCTTTGCACTTTTTCACATGTGTTTTCTTTTAGTTAAAACTAAGAATATGATTTTGATTATTCCTTTATTTTAGTTTATTAAAGCTTGAGATCCTTCAACTTATTTCATGTTTGTTGAATAGCATATAGAGGTTAAAATACTTTCAATGAAATCATCAATCATGCATTCTGCTGTGTAACAGAAGGTATTTTCTTAGGATTTGTAAAGAAAATCCCCAAAAGAGGATTTTTTAGAAATGTGTGTATGTCTCAATTAGAACAAAGGGATTTTTAAAAAAGAAAGAAAGAAAGCTAAAATAAGGCAATTGAGAAAGGGATGATATTGGAAAAAAAACTGGGAATTGTTTAAAGCTCTCTTAAATAAATCACATTCTATATGACTTTTCAAAAATATTGATACAAGAATTTTAATCACCAGATTGATATTGTGGACA
>NW_007776873.1:0-3486 GCF_000696425.1 Galeopterus variegatus | reverse complement strand
ATTTATTTATTTATTTATTGTCAATAGCAAGTGTTTTTTTCTGAGAAAGGTGTTTTTAAAGAGGACTACCTTGTGTAGAAAATAATTTTTCTCAGGCTTTGATTTAGGTGAGCTTTTCTTATCATACACTGAGAAAAGCAGAAAGAGAAAGATGGGATATTATCAAAATATAGATTTCATCAAGTGTGTTTCCAGCTGAAAAGAACTATTATCTCAAGATCCAAGATAAAATCATACATTTAGCATTGAGTACAGGATGAGATTAATGTGGGAGTATTAACTTCTGTTGCAGGCTGGGCATTGTGAATACTGTGACTTCTGATGGTGGCCAAAATTGGAACCTACAACGTCCACCATCTCTGATTTTCTATGAATAAAACTTAAGTGCTCTTTATTACTTAGAATTTAATTTTCCTGGACGTAGAAACTAAAACTCATTTGACGTAGAAACAACTTGACTTATTATTTCCTTATAACTATGTTTATTCTTGACGTTATGATTTCAAATTAATTTTACATTATCTTGATAATGAAAGCATAAGGTGGGTTAAACTGCTCTGCCTTACCCTCATAAAAAATATTTCTCTTCTCTCCTTAATGAATTATATAAGGAAATTGTCTTCCAAGAAATGAAAGTTTAGTTTAACATTCAAAAATCAATTAATGGAGTTCCAGTCAAGATGGCAGAATAGACAGTTCCCACGTCATTCTCTACCACAAATCAACAAATTTACGACTATAAAAATATAACATCAGCCAAGCTGGGGCTGCTGGAGCTCAGGGGAAGAGTAGGAGAGACCTATGGAGTTCATGAATGAGGGAGAAACCATAATGAGAGAAAGAAAAATCTACTTTGAGCATTTTGGCCTCTGGCCGCTTTAAGGCTGGAACCAATGAGTGCATGGAGCAGGAGCCTTCAAAAGCCGCAGCTGTGCCCTTCAGGTGGAGTTGCTTGGAGGCAGCAGGGGAGAAGAGGGCCTTGGCAGCCCCCAGGACAGCAAAACCACTAATAGGGTTCCTGTGCATTGACACAGGAGCAAGGAGCCAGAACAACTGAAAAAAGGGAACAATTCAGAGGCTGGCACACTGCACCAGTGCCTCAGGACCAACCTGGAGACCCGAGGCATTGAGAAAGTGACTGGACTGCACTCCAACATTCAGGTACACTGCCAGTGCCTGGGGGCCCTGCCTAGGGTCTCAGGGCATGGAGTCAGGACCAGATCCCCCTCTCCAAACCACGCATACCATGCAGCACCTTGGGGCCCACCCAGGGACCCAAGGCAATGGGGAAGGGACCAGACCCCCCTCCCACAATCAGGCTCACTGCACCAGTGCCTTGGGGCCCACCCAGGCATACCATGCAGCACCTTGGGGCCCACCCAGGGACCCAAGGCAATGGGGAAGGGACCAGATCCCCCTCCCACAATCAGGCTCACTGCACCAGTGCCTTGGGGCCCACCCAGAGACTCAAGGCATGGATCCAGGAACCAGATCCTCCTCCCACAACCAGGCATACTGTGCCAGTGCCTCAGGGCCTGTCCCATGACCTAGGGCATGGAGAAGGGGACTAGACACACCCCACAAACAGGCACACTGCCAGTGCCAAGGAGCATGCCCAAAACACAACCTCCATGTGGGTGGCCCACCATAGCCTCCACAATAGCCATGGCTGCCGTAAAAGTGACTAGACACCACAACCACCACGCAGATGGTCTGCCAAACAGTGGAGTGTATTGACACAAATGGAGTTACCAGCAGAGATCAAGAAAAGAAGATAATGTTTCTCTCCACAAATCCCATTTCAGAGTGACAGAAGAAGCATCTACTCTATGATAATATTGGGGACCTGATCACACCTCTCAACATTGTACAGATCATCTAGGCAACAAATTAACAGAGTAACCATTATTCTTTCAGAGAGAGAGAAGATATCTAGGGTAATTAGAGGGGAGAGGGGGGAGGTTGTGGAGGATGGGAAGAGATTGGAAAAGGGGCATAAAGAATGATTATGGTTTGTAACAATATATATGCTATTAATATTGATTTGATCAACATATCTCAATGTTGAACCCCTAAAATATGTATAATCAATTTCATTCAATAAATAAAATACATTTAAAAAATCAATTAATTCATTTTAGCATATCGAGTGGGTAAAAAATAGAAAAAGATCATTTCCATACATGCACAAAAAAGGCATTTAGTGAAATCCACATTCATTTTTGATAAACACACACACACACCCCAAGAAAAAGAAAAGAAAATATCTCATTAAATTAGGAACAGAATTTTGTAAACTTGATAATGTACATCTACAAAAACCTACAGCTAACATCATGCTTGATAATGAAAGATTGGATGTTTGCCCCTTAAGATTTGGAACAAGACTAGCATGTCTGTTCTCACTATAGCTATAATTCTACTAGTAACTCTAAGCATACAAATAAGGCAAGAAAAATAAATAAAAGGCATCCTGTTTTCTATATAAAAAATTTCATGGAACATATAGAAAAAACAGCTATAGCTAATAATTGACTTTATCTGGATACAAAATAAATATACAAAAAAAAATCAATTATATTTTTATATACCTGAAGCAGATTGAAAATTGAAATGGAAAAAATACCATGTAAAACAGAATTAAATTCTAAGACATAAATCTGACAATCAAAGGAAAAAAATCTGTACTCAAAATGATCACAGGCCTATATGTAAAACTTATAACAATAAAACTTCTAGAAGAAATAGAGAGAAAACTATTTGGGGCCTTAGGTTTTTATATATGACACTGAAAATATTATTCATAATAAAAATCCATAAATTAAGTTGTTTAAATTAAGAACTGCACTTCAGAACTCACTGGTAATGGAATGAAGTGAAATACACATATGGGGAAAAATATTTGTAAATGACATATCTGGCATAAGATATGTGATTCAGAATACATAAAAAACAGAAAATATTATAAAATAAGACAGCAAAGAAATTAGTAATAATTATCAGATAATTTAAACAAATAGTTAACTAGGGAAGATAGGGGAAATGCAAATGAGCACTTGAAAAAAAATGTTCAATTTCATTATCTATTAGAGAAATGTCAACTAAAACTGCACAGAGATATTACTATATATAAAAATGTCTAAATTTTAAAAGACCAAACTTGCTAAATGTTGGCAAGAAGATGGAGGAACTGGAACATGCATACTTCTAGTGGGAGCACAAAGTCCATAAAACCACTTTGGGAATGAGTTTGGAAGTGTAAATAAGAAAAATCTCCATTTTTGATGTCTGATTCAAGACAGCTTTCAAATCCCACCCTGGGAGCACAAAGTCCATAAAACCACTTTGGGAATGAGTTTGGAAGTGTAAATAAGAAAAATGTCCATTTTTGATGTCTGATTCAAGACAGCTTTCAAATCCCACCTCTCCCCTTTCCCTTTTGTCCCACATCTGAGGAAGCCAATAAATCTGCTTGCTCCCTTTTTT
>NW_007776872.1:2747-3486 GCF_000696425.1 Galeopterus variegatus | reverse complement strand
TGCTGGAAATGTTCTCTATCTGTGCTGTCCAATACAATAGTCAGGGCCGCCTGTAGTTATTGAGCACTTCAGAGACTGAACTTTTCATTTTACTTGAATTTAAACAGTCACGTGTGGCTAGTGGAAAGGAATCAGGCAGTGCACCCCTAAAGCATGACCGTGTGAGAGACTTTGAATGCAGTGCATTGGGGGGGAGCAGGGGGAGTAGGGGGAGATGAGCTCAGAAAGGCGACAGGGTGCTGTAGGATTCTGTTGGTCATTTCAAGGACTCCAGCTTTTATTCCCAGTGAGAAGGGAGCCATTAGAGGGCTCTGAGAAGAGCAGTGATGTGATATGATTTATATTTTAAAGCGATTCCTTTAGCTGCTATGTTGAGAATAAACTGTAGATGCAAAAGACCAGCTGGGAGGCTGGTAGAGGCAGCCAGGTCAAAGCTGCCAGTGGAGCAGACCAGGATAGTAGCAGTAACGGAGATGCTAAGTGTCAGGTTCTAGACATATTTTGAAGGTTGAGCCCACAGGATTTCCTGACAGGTGCTGATTAAAACATATATTAAATTCCTAATATATGCCAGGCACTAGCTGTGAACTACCTCTGAGCCAGATTTGCCTGAGAAATGTCACCCAGGCTTTGACTGGTACCAGCTATTCCTAAGACATATTGCACCACGGGGCATTTCTCACTCTCAGTGTCCTACAGTTCGGTCTTCAAACATTGCCTCTTCAGATCAGAGCCAATA
>NW_007776872.1:0-1653 GCF_000696425.1 Galeopterus variegatus | reverse complement strand
CTCACTCTCAGTGTCCTACAGTTCGGTCTTCAAACATTGCCTCTTCAGATCAGAGCCAATACAGCCCGCTGCCTCTGTGAAATTTGTTGCTTTTTTTGTTATTATTCACCCAGCATCACTCCATGGTATCTACATTAAGAAAATAGATGACTCAAGTCCTCCATAAATCCTTCATTCTCCTGTTTTATTTCCCTGTCCATCACCTCCTCATTTATCCTTAATATTCAGGTTTTTGCATTCAAGGCCAGGCCAGCTCTCCCGAGGACTTCCATCTTCCTTCTCTCACATCTGCCCTTTCCTCCTGGGACTCGCACAGCCTGAGGATGGGAATTTGAGTCATCTGTCTTCTGTAACCATATGGATAAGATGTAGTCATTACCGTGTTGGCATTGTTGTGCCTTGGAAGCTAATTAAGACAATTAGCTATTAAATACCAAAAACAATTAAGCTAATTGAAATAAACCATATGCAGTTTACAGCCTTGCGTAGACAAAAAATTAACATGTGGCTGGATGGTGGCACTACAGACGTTCCGATGCCAAAATAAATCAGGGAATATGGGAGCCAAAGACGGAGGTGTCTTAGCACCCAATCAGTTTACCACCACAAAATGTTTCTCAAAGACGTTTGGCTTGATTTTTGGAGGTTTCTTCTGTATTGGAAAAATAGTGTATTCTTGTCCAAATGGTTTTGGGCTATAAAACGGCAGAATCATGCTGTTACTCTGCCTCTGACTCAAGTCTAGATGGAAGCTGCATCCAAAGACACTCAGAGGAGAAAAGCAGCCTTCTCAGGGGACCTCTGAAGCTTATCTTTAAGTTAACCAGAGCTCTAGGAGGAAAGCAGGTGCCCCACAGTTTTAGGCTGTAGCTGGCAGTTTTAGACCACACGTGTAATTTCCACACGCAGGCGGGAGGGAGCAGGAGCCAGAGGATTGAAGAGAAGTTATGGAGACTCAGGAGGCCCTATAAGGAGTGCGTGCTTGCCTGGAATTTTTCAGCTGCATGTGCCAAAAGTGAACTAGAATTTGCCTAAACTGAAAATGAAATTTAGCTAGGAAGGATGATCTTCAGAGACCAGGAACTCAGGGGCTCCCAGGGACTCAGCCCAAATAGGGCTCTATCTGTCTGTCTGTCTGTCTACATCTCATCTCTGTCTAGCTCCGTGTTGGCCAGGCCATGCTCTCGCTGCAGAGGGATCTCCCCATGTGGCAGGGAGCCAGTTTAGCAACCCTAGTGGATGACAAGAGCTCCTTATACCCAATGTCCACATAGCCCCTTGTCTATACATATCCACGCTTTGGACCAATCACCGTAGCTGCAATATGGGATAGAGGGTTGATCAGATCCCCACCCACAGGCCCACCTCTTCCCACTCCCATCCCATCTATGGCCAAATGGAGAAGCTTGGGAAGAAAAAGCTTGCAAAAGAGCAAAGCCAGGGCCGGCCAGGTGGCGCACTCCTACAGTGCGCCGCTTGGGAAGTGCGGCGGCGCTCCCGCCGAGGGTTCAGATCCCACGGTTCGGATCCCACATACAGACCGGCCGCTCACTGGCTGAGCGAGGTGCGGGGGCAACACCGAGGGTTGCGATCCCGTTGCCGGTCCCGGTCCGGTACGGGCGCGACACTGAGGGTTGCGATCCGTTGCTGGTC
>NW_007776871.1:0-3486 GCF_000696425.1 Galeopterus variegatus | reverse complement strand
CGGAGGGGGCAGAGCCGGCTCCAGGCGGAGCTGTGATTTAATAAGCAGACACTTAGGGCCCTGATTCCAGGCCCAGCCCATGTGGGACAGCCTTCTCCACTAATTGTCCATTGGCTGCCGCCATCCTGCCGGCGTCTCCAGGCTCATTAGGAAGGGGAAGGGAGGAGGGGCGGGTCAGGGAAGAGCCTCCTCCAGCTCCAGCGGCTTCAGAGATTTTTATCACACTGGACAGCACAGTCGTCTTTGCTCCTCCCAAAGATCATCAAAACAAGGAAAGGCCTGTCCTGGGCATCACGCTCCAGCCTGGCTTAGAAATGGCCCCCAGACACTTCTCTGCATCAAAGATTTCTCCCTGGGTGGGGTGAAGAGTTGGGTGATAAGATGTGGGAAGAAGCATCTCAGGTCAGCCTCGGAGACTGCTTTTAGCTTCCATCTTCTCCAAGGGATGCCCCATGAATTGGAAGTCCTTAGATGGGAGGCTGCAGAATCCAGTTATAAGAGAACATGTGGTTTCTTCTTCCTGGAATGCTTTTCCTGCCACTCTTCAAGTGTTGGCTCCTTGCTGCCCATCAGGCATCAGAATAAACATTACCACCTCCAGGAGGCCCTCCTGGACCTCGTAGCTGAAATAGATCTGCCAGATAGCTTCTCTTACACTCTTAGCCCTTTTCTTTCGTGATAGCATTTGTTGCCATTTGTAGTGTTATATTTATTTGTTCAATAATCTGCTTACTGCCTCTTATTCCAGACTGTAAGTGCCTGTAGGACAAGAACAATATTGGTACAACATATTTTATCTGCAGTGATTCACTATTTTATCTGTGATACCTAGAACCATAAGTGAAAGTAGGTTGTATAACTGAATAAAGGACATTGAGTAACAAACTATTTAATCTTTGGGAGTTTAATTTATAAAAAGACAACAATACCTTCTGACTGTGAAAAATTAGAGTCTTCTAAAAGTGATTTGTTCAGCATCAGGCACGTAATAAGGACCCAATAAATAGTAGTTGTTGCTGCTGCTGCTGCTGCTGCTGCGGCTGCAGCTGCGGCTGCGGCTGTTGTTTTCAGCGGCCCAGGTTTAGGTTTCTCCAGAACAGAACCCGAGATAAGGACAGTTTATCTGAGAGTTGATCTTGGGAAGCACCAGAAGGGAAGTGTAGAAGTGACAACAAAGACAAAGAAACCAACTTGAGGTGGATGTAGTGAAGCCTACTTCCTCTCCTCTTGAGTTTGGGCTGACTTAGTGATTTGCTTCTACTGGACGGAATAAAGTGAGAGTGAGAGTGTGTGATTTCTGAGACTAGTTGATAAAAGACACTTCAGTTTCCATCTCAAGCTCTGTCCACATTAGATCACTCACCCTGGGGAAATCCATCAACCATGTCAGGAGATACCCAAGCAGCCCTTTGGAGAGGCTCATGTAGTGAGTAACTGAGGCCTCCTGCCAACAGCCATGGGAGTAAGTTTGGAAGCAGATGCTCCAGGCCCACTCAAACCTTCAGATGAGACCACTGCCCTGGCCAACATCTTGACTGCAACCTCATGAGAGACCCTCTGTCAGATCCACCCAGGTAAGCCATATCTGAAATCCTGTCCCACTGTAAAATAATAAATATTTGCTACTTTAAGTCACTAAGTTTTGGGATAACTTGCTACAAAGCAATAGATAACTGATACACTGCATTATGGAGCATGTTTCCATAGTGGCCAACTGGGAACTCAGTCCTGTGGGGAGCTCTGGAAGACTGTGCAGAACGTACTTCAGAGTTATGCCCCCTGAGGGATGAAGAAGCTGGGATATTTATTCTCCAATACCCATCCATCATTTGAAGAGGGCTGCTCCTGGGACATTAACTACCCAGCATTTCTACCCTGTCTCTCACTGAGGCCAAGAGAAAGCCCTCAGGCGGAGAGTCTTGGGTGCCTGCTGTTGGCACCATAGGCATGGACTTGAACAGTGAGTGCCAAGAGAATGTTGGTGGGGGTGTGGACAGGGTCCGATACAGTGGTGTAGATCTCAGGCTTTCCAGATGTTACTGAATTCCCAAATGTCTTCTTTTTCCATAAAGGTGAAGCCATTAAAAGTGTATAACTAAGGCAGTATTTTTTTTTTTTTTGGATACCTTTTGAAGATGTTTTATAAAAATAAATTCACATATCAGAAGAATACATGGCTAGGGAAAGTGGAAGGTTTTTTGTTTGTTTCTTTCTTTAATAAACTTACTGATGAGTGCCATAAAAGCAGAGTACAAAATAGCACCTTATTCTGACATTGAATGTAACACAGTACAATTAAACAATAGGGTCTCACAAAATGGCACTTTTATATTGCCTCATAAAATATCTAATATCGAACTTTGTAAATTACATCAATGCCTTTGAACAAACATCGAGTTCTTTTTAATAAATAAAATGTTCAAAATTATTTCCTGGAAGTGCATTTTAGACATTAATAACTGGCTTCAAATGAAATTCTGCTTCATAGCGATAAGCAAATGTAATTGCTGCAAACCAAAACAGTCTGTAAGGCTTACCTGCTCCAGAAAGGAAACAAAATATTGAGCTAATGTAGCCATCAAGATATATAACCTGCTACTCTTTGAATAAACCAAATTCCATCCCTAAACACAGAGAGCTCAGAAATTCAGACCCAAGTACATAAATATAAGGTATTTCCTGGAATTAGTTTCATATGTTTTATACATTGCAGTTATCAATTGATCTGACAAAATATCTTTGCCAGTTTAAAAATTACATATTGTGCATCAGAAAAATATACATTTTCATGACATCTGGTACTCTGTGTTATAAAAAGCATATACTCGTTTAAGTAAAAAAAGTCAATATTTCCACATCATTAAAAATAATAATAATTCCATAGTATAAATCTTCATTCCATTCCTTGCACCAGAGGTGAGCAAACTACAGACCAAGGGGCCAAGTCCAGCCCACCACTTACTTTCATATGCCCACAAGCTAAGAATGGTTTTACATATTTAAATGGTTAAGGCAAAAATTCAAAAGAACAAATATTTTCTGATATGTGAAAAGTATAATAAATTAAAATTCAGTGTCCATAGACAAAATTTAACTGGATTTCAGCCACACCCATTCATTTACATATTATCTGTGGTTGCTTTCATGCTATTGTCATAAAGCTGAATAGTGTGACAGAGATCTTATGACCTGGAAAGCCTTAAATTTTTACTCTCTGGCCCTTTGCAGAAAAAGTTTGCAGACCTTTGCTCTACAGCACCTTCAGGAAGTTTTTTAGGAACTCAGAGTACTTGAAAGGGTAAACACCAATATTGGTTTTATCCACCATTCACAGCCCCAGTGTATCTTTGAAGTCTGCACCAGCCTAGAGAAGACAGGAATGGCCAGGGGGTGAACTATATCCATGGAAACCCTAATCTGAGTAATTTTTGATCAGACAAGCATAGTGTGCATTTTCTTTCCCATCTGAGGTTGATTTATCTGCAT
>NW_007776870.1:2028-3487 GCF_000696425.1 Galeopterus variegatus | reverse complement strand
TTGTCTGCAGATAGTTATTACTATCATAAATAAGTGTATGAATATCTTATTTCATGAGGCAATGTACATGTAAATAATTACTTCCTTATGATACATTCCCAGAGATAAGATTATTGGGACAAAAGATATAAACCTTTTTGTTCAAATAATTGATTGATGTTCCCGAAGTATTTCCAAAAGTGTTATATAGATTTATATGCCACCAGTTACTCCAGAAAAATCCATTTTTCAATGAACGCTTTCTGACTTCAGGTATTAACATTAAATTTTCTATTGCTTTTACTTCCAGTTCATCAATATGTTTTTTAGTTGTTTCTAATCTGCTCTTACACTCATTTGTTGAGTTTTTAACTTGTCTGTTTATTTCTCAGTTCTGAAATTTTCATTTGATTCTTGGTCATAGTTACCAGTAATCTGCTAACATTTTCAACCTTCTCATCTAATTTCTTTAATTTATTAATCACAGATATTTTAAAGTCTGTTACTCTTATATCTGGATCTCCTCTAGATCTGTTTTTGGTCATTTTATCTTGTCTTCTGGTATGCCTGGTAACTGTATTGAATGCCAAACATTGTGTATGAAAAACTGTGGAGATAATTTGAGCCTCTGGAAGACCATATCTTTGTCAAGTGATGTTTTACTTTAGCTTCTAATGGGCAGTTAAGTGAGCTCTCTCTTGGATTCCCTGCTCTCTGGATTTGTGGGCTCTCAAGCCCTCTCCACCTTGGAGCTCTCCAACACCTTTAAACAAATGTTTTCTAGGTTTTATTCAGCTTTTTCTACTTGTCCTTGGAGAGTTAGTTTATCTCAATATAATAGCTGGGAGTGTAAGCCCTTGACATTAATATAAAAATTATTGATTAAGCCTAAATATAACTTACTTTGTTTTAGTGTATATTCATTTGATTATTATTAAGGCTGGATATTTCATATGTTTGCAAATATGTAATATTTCATCTTTTGTAAAATGTGATTCTAATCTTATATATTGGTTGGGTGTTATTATGAGTTTTTATGAACTCATGTGAATAATCATATTAACTTTTTCTGTTATATTCAAATTATTGCACCTAGGCTACTGTTTGCTTGTATTGTTGCGCTAGTATAATCAAATCTATTTTATCATTCACTTTGCAATTTGTTACAACATTCTAAGTCTATAAAAAAAAGTTCCTTCAGAAATCCTATAGTTTGAGTTTCAGTGATTCATTATATGTGTATGATGAGTATAAAAAGTGATTTTTTCCAAACTGTTAATCAGTTGGAAAATGTTTACTGCAAAATGTTTTTCCTTTTCATTGATTTGTGCTCCTGCCATTATCTAATACTTCATTCTTTTTTTTTTTTTTCCTTTTTGTCTTTTTTTTACTGACTGGTAACGGGATTGTAACCCTCGGTGTCGCGCCCGCACCAGGGACTGGCAACGGGATCGCAACCCTCGGTGCTGCGCCCGCACCG
>NW_007776870.1:0-1238 GCF_000696425.1 Galeopterus variegatus | reverse complement strand
AACCCTCGGCGGGAGCGCCGCCGTGCTCTCAAGCGGCGCACTCTCCAGTGCACCACCGGGCCGGCCCTCTAATACTTCATTCGTATACATGATTTATTTTGACCACATATTTTGACTTTATTTATTGTGGTGCCAGTACCACATGATTTTAATTATTATAACTTTGTAGTATATTTTAATATTTGATAAAACTAGTCTCTCCTCATTGCTCTTCTTTCTCAAAACTGAATTTTGTTATTCTGACCTATTTTCTCTTCCAGATTTGCTAAAATTAAGTTCCTGTCAGATCTACCTCAAAATTTAAAAAACAAAAGAGATTGTTATTAGATTTCCAATAAATCTATATCCTGAAAAAAAT
Organism: Galeopterus variegatus; assembly: GCF_000696425.1. Lineage (NCBI taxonomy): Eukaryota > Metazoa > Chordata > Mammalia > Dermoptera > Cynocephalidae > Galeopterus > Galeopterus variegatus. The sequence goes on along the minus strand of NW_007776870.1, from coordinate 880 downwards.
TAACAACATAAAAATGTTACCTTTTAAACTCGAAACCAGTCTTTTGATTAATTTAAAATTTTTATAGCTGTCAAAAAGTTTTCTTTAGATAGATCACATATTTCTGGTTAAAATCAATCACAGTGCTTTTCACATTTTGTTGCTCTTATAAAATGAATTTAAAAGTTTATGTTTCTGTTAGTTTGCTGATATTTAGAAATACTGTCGATTTATGTTAATGTTTATGTGTCTTCTAATATTTTACTAATTTATTAGGTTTATTTATGTTTTCATTGACTCCTTTGAGTTTTCAAACTATAAAAATCATTCCAGTACATGATGATAATATTGTACTTTTCGTTCACTCTTTATAGCTCTTTTTTGTTTAGTATGTTTTATTACCTTGATCAGGCCTTTTAAAATTCATTTGAATAACATTATTATGGCAAAACCATTATAGCAACTTCTATCCCAACCCTGCTTTTAAATACATTTCTAGTATTTTTACATTAACATCTAGTATTTTAATTTTAACCTTGACAATTAGTATAGAATATTTATCATGTTGAGAAAATATTTTATTTTTGCTAATTTTTAAATTTTTACTTTTTATTAGAAACAGGTATTAAATTTTATCTAATGCTTTTTAAAGCAACCTATGAAAATAATAATTTACTTTCTTTTCTTACTTAACCTACTAATATTAAGCATTTCATTAGTTCCTAATTTTATAAAATTTTGTACTGTTTGGTGAGTTCTATTATATTAAAAACACAGGATGTATAAATAATTTTTTTGTTTAAAGTTACTTAACACATTATCTTTCAATACCATTATTCCTTCAGTAGTATTAAACTATTAATGATTATAAAATAGTCCCTTTTGCCCTGTTTACTGTTTT
>NW_007776869.1:2748-3487 GCF_000696425.1 Galeopterus variegatus | reverse complement strand
TGCCTGCTGCCTCCGTCCCACAGACTGGGCTTGTGCCAGCTGGGAGAATAGGGCTGGGCTTGGGCAGTGAGGGGACGAGGGAGTTTCATCCCTTAAGTGCAGGAACTGGGGGTCTGGGCTCAGGTAACAGCAAAGCTACTGCATTAATTTGCTAGAGCTGCCATAACAAAGTATCACAGACTGGGTGGCTTAAACAACAGAAATTTATTGTCTCATAGTCCTGGAGGCTGGAAGTCCAAGATGGGCTGGGCAGGGATGGTTTTCTCTGAGTCTCAAGGAGACTTGCCTTGTAGATGGCTGCCCTCCTGCTCTGTCCTCCCATGGTTTTCCCCTGTGAGAGTCTGTGTCCTAATCTCTTGTTATGAGAACACCAGTTATACGGGATTAGGACCCACCCTAATGACCTCACTTAGTTTAATCACCTCTTTGAAGACCCTATCTCCAACTAAAGTCACATTTTGAGGTACTGGGGGTTAGGGCTTCAATATATGAATTTTGGAAGGATGCAATTCAGGGAATACCAGCCTTTATCAGCAAAGCTGTCAGGGCCCCTCTTCAAGTGGGGGGCTCTGGGGAACAATGGAGCTCTGTGGAAAGACTCCAACAAGTTTTGGAGACACAAAGGCCACAGTTCCTGCTGGACTCCATCATTATGGCAAGATGGGTGGCCACAGGCGGGTTCCCTTCCTTCTGTGGAGACCACAGCTGTTGTGAGGATGGAGTAGGACGTGCACACGCC
>NW_007776869.1:0-922 GCF_000696425.1 Galeopterus variegatus | reverse complement strand
TTGCTATTGTGACCAGGCCCACTCTCGGGTGACCAGGTCTGAGCCAGTGGCCAGCTCCAGCCCCTCTGCAGGGCCCGGCACGCACGAGCCTGTGGGCCTCGTGTACTGTCAGCCTCCAGGCGCTCAAAGCCCCTGACCAATATTCAGGTTGATAACTCCGCTAGGTTAATTTTCCTTTTTTAGCACAACTTCTGCCAAGCTCCACGCTTGCTCCGTCACCCCGCACTGGCCTGTGATTTTGCCTCCTGCTGAACACACAGAACCAACCTCAGGATGCCCGTGAGAAATGCCTTCTCTTTTCTGACATGCCCTCGTTCTCTGCCCCTTTCCTTTCAATACCATGACAGAGAGGGGTTTTGTTTTCATTTTCGTTTTCCTGGCTAACTAAAGTCAAGGTCTCCACCTGTCGCCTGGCTCTCATTCCCCGCCGTCTCCTTTCACGCCTGCTCTACTGTTCCTCTTGCTGCTCTGTGTTGACGTCTCCTCCTCTGGGACTCCAGGAGCATCTGAGCTCGTTCAATCCCCTCCTCTTCCACAGGCCACCCTCCCCACCTGCCATGTTACCCGCGTGTGCCGTCTACCTTCCGTCCCCATGGCTCCCGTGGCCACCCACTGCCATCCAGCACCCTCCCCACACCCCTGGAGCTGCCCCCAGGTAACCCGCTGTGAGTAAATCTCATCAGGGGCGGTGGCCCTGAGGACCTCCTGCGGCCTTCGCCAGCCCGGCCAGGCTCCCCTGCCCTGTCTTGCCCTGCAGGGGGCTTCCACCCTTGCTCCCTGGGACGGCTTTGTTCCCTGTCTGGGAACCCCTTCTCTTTTCACTGTGAATTACCCCCACACCCGTGGTGCAGCACCCATGCGATGATGCCTCCAACGTGCACCTCCACCCAGCCCTCCTCCTGAGCAGAAGCTCCTCTCCAGC
>NW_007776868.1:0-3487 GCF_000696425.1 Galeopterus variegatus | reverse complement strand
TTTCCTCTACCTGATTTCTAAATGTTGGAGCACCCCAGGTCTTACAGTTAAGCCTTCTTCTGTTTTCACTTTAAACTCCCCCATTTCCATATTTTTTAGTAAAATTCATATTCTGATGACTCCTAAATGTAACCCTTTGTTCCAAACTCCACACATGTAAATTTAAATGTTTCACCTGTTCTCTCTATCTCAGACTTAACATGTTCCAAAATGAACAATTGATTTATTTCATCATTTTTGCTTCTTGCCTAGTCATTCTGATCTTAGGATATGGTATCACTCTTCTCCCAGTTGATCAAACCCAGAATCCAAGAGTCTTAACACATTTACTCCCTCAACTGTCACACCAAGTCAATTGGGTGTGACATCTCACGTCTCACTCACTCTATCTAAATAGTGTATCTCATATCCATGCACCTCACTCCAAGCCCATTGCCCATCCTAGTCTGGACACTTATTCACCCAACACTGGAGCTACTGCCTGAATTTCCTAACTAGTCTCCTAGTTTGTAAGAGATGTGACCCTTTCTAATACCTTCTCACTTTACACTGTGAATGGTCTTTTTAAAGTGAAAATTAATTATTGTGCTCTCTTGCTTGAAACCTTCAACTGCAATTCATTGCATTTTGTATAAAGCGTTTGGAATAAAATATCATATCATGGCTCCAAAGACCTGTGTTATTGGGATGCTGAACCTATATAGCTTTTCTCATGCCACTTTTCTCTCTCTTTGTGAGCAAATATAGCAACACATTGGACTCCTGGCAGTTCGTGCAACCCATTTATCTCCTTTCCAACCTAAATCTACTCCATGGTCTTTTTCCTCAATCTCGAAGTCCTTCCCCAGGCCCTATTCCCTCATTTCAGCTTCACCTGCCTAGCTTAATCATGGAGTTGAAAGGGAGATTATGATGTAATATAGCCTCTGCTTTCAGGCTTATTTATCTCCCATTTGTTTCCACATTTCTAACATAACTCTCCATTAGCAGCTCAGCTCATGTGATATCCATTCCGAGGAAGCATTCATTTTGTGACGAGCTGTTCAGAATACTCTGCTCCAGAGAAAATAAAGAGCTGTTGAAGGATACAATCTACTAGTAAAACGATAAAATTAAAAGATTAAATGGAGATAAGTAAAATAGTTGCATGTAATTTTAGGCTTATAGTCTCTTCCTTGTTATTCCACAGTTATTTTTGAACTTATTTTGTTCCTACATAAAGTTGGCTACTCAACTGCAAAGCTTTGTGAACAGTGTGAGTTTAATTGAAAGGTGAAAAAAGCTCTTAACTGCAATTATAATTCTGAAGTTTTTCTATCATTGTCATGACAGTAGCTTTGAGGTCTAAATCACTTGCACCTAAACCTCTCTGTAATACTTTCTTTTTGATATTTCTAAAATATTTCCAAATAGATGGACTTAATTGATATCATATTTCATAAATTAGTAGGCAGTTTTAGACAATTTTTTAATATTTATGTGGTAAATAAAGATTGCATATAAATACTCATCTTAACTAATTACATCTGCAACAACCGTATTTCCCAAAATGGTCACATTCTGAGGTACTAGGAATTGGGATTTCAACATAACTTTTTTGGAGGGAGAAAATTCAACGCATAAAATGTGCCAAGAGAATGCAATGGAGAAAGAATAGTCTTTTCAATAAATGGTGCTGGGACAACTATATATCTATATGCTAAAGAATGAATTTGCAACATTCTGAGGTACTAGGAATTGGGATTTCAACATAACTTTTTTGGAGGGAGAAAATTCAACACATAAAATGTGCAAAGAGAATACAATGGAGAAAGAATAGTCTTTTCAATAAATGGTGCTGGGACAACTATATATCTATATGCTAAAGAATGAATTTGCACCTGCTACTTAACAACATATATACAAAATTAACTCAAAATGAATCACATACTTAAATGTAAGACCTAAAACTCTAAAACTCTTAGCAGAAAACATAGGTGTAAATCTTTATAACTTGGCTTAGGCAATGATTTCTTGTCCATGACACCAAAAGCACAAGTAACCAAGGAAAAATAAGCAAATTGGATTTCTCCAAAATTAAAGGCATTTGTGCATTAGAGGACATTGTCATGTAATTGAAGAGACAAATCACAGAATGAAAGAAAATATTTGCAAACCATATTTCTGAAAATGGTCTAGTATCTGGGATATAAAAAAACCTTAAAACTCAACAATAAAAAGACAAATAATTCAAATTAATAATGGGCAAAATAAAAAAAATGGGCAAAAAATTTGAATAGAGATTTCTCCAAAGAAGGTATGCAAATGCGAAAAAAAAACACTTAAAAGAATACTTAACATCCTCATTACCATCATTAGGAAAATGCAAATTCAAGCCACAATGAGACACCACTTCACACCCAAGTAGAAAGACTATCATTTAAAATAAATAAATGAAAATAGCATGTTTGGGGGAGGATGTGAATTAGGTTCTTCATGTATTGCTGATGCAGCCACTGTGGAAAATAGTTTGGCAATTCCTCAAAAGTTAGGGATAGGGTCACCTTATGACCCAGTAGTTCTACTTGTAGGCATGAACCTAAAAGAATTGAAAAACATATGTTAATACAAAACTTGTATGTAATGTTTATAGCAACATTATTCCTAACAGCCAAGAAGTGGAAGAAACTCAAAAGTTTGCAAACTGATGAATGGATAAACAAAATGTGGTATATACATATAATGGAAAATTGGTCATAAAAAGGAATGAAGTAATGATACATACTGCATGCGTGAACCTTGAAAACCTTTATGCTAAGTGAAAGAAACAAGACACAAAAGGCCACATATTGTACGATTCCATTTGTATAAAAGGTTGAGAACAGGCAAGTCCGAAGAAACAGAAAGGAGGTCAGGGATTTCCAGGGGATGGGTGAGTGAAGAATGGGAAGTGACTGCTAACTGAGTTCTTTTGAGGATGATTAAAATGTTCTGGAATTCAATGGTGGTGATGGTTGCATGTTTCTATGATTATACTAAAAAATATTGAATTATATGGGTAAATTTCATGGTATGTGAATTATATCAATTTTTAAAAGCACATGTTTCCCTATTAAGTATTTTATCATGATAGAGGTGTTATCATAGTATTTCCAATGCCATCCAATTATTGGCTAAAAAAAAGGTCTTAATGTAGAATCATATTGTAATGCTAACATTTAGGACTCTAACTCACAATTTTTGCTAACTATTCTGTATTTAAAGTCAGGTAGAATTCTAGACTTAATGAACACTATGGCAACTCTTAATTCCAAGTCCCTAGAAACTCAGCAGTACATATAAAAATAAAAATTTTATAAGAAGGCAAAGCTTACCTTTAAAAGATACAAATAATAAATATATTTATGTTTCTTACCATTTAACAAAAAAATGCTTGAACTTTATTTATTTATTTTTTTTTCCTTTTTGTCTTTTTTACTGACCGGTAACAGGATCGCAACCCTCGGTG
>NW_007776867.1:2100-3487 GCF_000696425.1 Galeopterus variegatus | reverse complement strand
GGCTGTCTGAGACTCAGCAGTTCTCAAACCGGAGCGATTTTGTCCTAGAAATGTTGAACCACGTCTGGTCTGCAGACACTTTTGATTTCTGCCCAAACACGTCAGCCAAGTCCTGCAGTCCTTTAACATGTGATCCATCTCTGCACTTGAATAGGACCAAGTTCCCTCAACAAATATTGCGTGCCCACAATGTACCAGGCCCCGTTCCAGGAGCCGAGGGTACAGTGATGACCCAAACAGATAAAAGTCCCTGCTCCTGAGGACGTGCAGAGGTGACGGTCAACATGATAAACAGATAACATGTCATCGGGAGATAAATAATGGGCGGACTGCCACAGGGAGGGGAGCCAGGAGTTGAGGATGGGGGCTGCAACCTCAGGGCAGGTCAGAGAAAGCCTCTAACAGGTGACATTTGAGTAAGGTGAGGGTTGACTCTCGTGCATACTTGGGGACACAAGCAATGCGAGTAGGGGAAACGGCAGGTGCAAAGGCCCTGGGGCAGGACCATGCCTGGCGTGTTGAGTGCATGTGGCTGGGGCAGAGTGAGAAGGGGGAGAGAGGGGCAGGGGCGTCTTGGGGCGTGGAGCACGCAGGTACTTGGAGGTCATGTTGGGGGGACTTTGGCTTTTACTTGGGAGGCAGGATTTATCAGAGTAATCATTAATAACCACCCATGCCCTGCAGTGCATGTCCACATGGGCGCTGGAAACAGGGATCTCGGGCTTGGCTCCGGCCATGGCCCTAGGGGAGGAGAGGGGTGCCGAGCATTGCCCCTCACCCTTAAAGGGGGCAGAGGGATGGGCTCCAGCTATGCCCCTCAGAAGAAGAAAAGAAGGAAAAAAGAATAAATAAATTTTAAAAATGGGAAAAAAGAAAAAAAGAAAAAACCCCAACCCTGTTGAAAGTGGAAAGACAGCGGGAGCAGGCCCGTTACCCCTGGGCCAGGTCTCTGGGGCAAGATGTGGGGGCAGCTCGAATGGCAGGCCAAGCGGAGAGCACTGGGCGGTTGGGTGCGGCGGGTGTGGGCTGGGCTTGTAGGTGCAGTCAGGTGGGAGCTGCGCCCGTGGGTGCACTTGGGTGGGGGCTGCATTGGACTGTTGTGAATAATGCTGCTACGTCCATTTGTATTCAAGGTTTTGTGTGGACGTGTAGTTTTATTTCTCTTGGCATATACCGAGAAGTGCAATGCCTGGATCCTATGGTAACTCCGCAATGAGTCATTTGAGGAACTTTCAGGCTGTTTCCAAAGTGGCTGCACCACTGTCCAGTTTTCCCACCGTGTGTGGGGGGCTTCATTTCTCTATGTTCTTACAACACTGTGTTTACGCATCTTTGTGACTATAGCCGTGCTAGTGCGTGTGAAGTGACATCTCATTGTGGATTTGAC
>NW_007776867.1:0-410 GCF_000696425.1 Galeopterus variegatus | reverse complement strand
GGTTCTGGTCACGCCCCCATTCCTTCCATCTTTCTCATCCACCAATGGGCTGTGAGCATTGAGGCCACGCCCACGTCCCTGTTGCCTAGCACCGGCCGCTCCCAGCTGCTCTGGCTCAGTCACTGATCGGCATCTTAGCTGGAGGGAGTGACTGTCCAGTGCTTAGACGTGATGAGGCGGAGGTTCCCCTTTCCTTTCCCCTGCCCCGAAATGCCAGAGGAAGTCCGACAGGAGAAGTTGGCTAGGGCCAAGAAGAAGGTATAACATGCTGGGTCGCAGCCCCGGAGCCAGCCCGAGGCCCCTCCTATGGTGGGACAGGGCAGAACTTGGTGTCACTTCTGAGGCACACGGGGCTTGCCCCTCTGTGCCTCTTGACTCCCCCCACCAAAGTCTTCTCAGCCATCCCTGCT
>NW_007776866.1:0-3487 GCF_000696425.1 Galeopterus variegatus | reverse complement strand
TCCTTCCTCGGAAAAGCCTTCTTAAACAGCCAAATTGAGGCCAAGTATCCCCTTTCCTCTTCCAGAGCACTCAGTATGCTTCCTTCCTGGCAGCTTTATGTTAATTAAATTAGTAATCCTGAGATAAGTTGTTTCAGGTCTCGAGTCTCATGTCTCACTTCCCCAGTGGAGGGTATCACCTATGAGGGCAGGGGTCCTGCCATCCACTTTCACTGCTCTGTCCTAATGAGTATTTGGTGATGAATGAATATATAAACAGCTCAGTAGTTGTGAGAATTCAATGAAGCAGTATATAAAGCACCTGATATATTTGCAGCACACTGTAACAACTAACATTAATTGAGCCTTTTTTCTGTAATAAGCGTTCTTCTAAGCACTGTGATGTGAATTAACTCATTCGGTCTTATGGCAATTCAGGGATACATTCACTTATTTTCTCCATTTTACAGATGAGGACAGTGAGAGAAAGGGATATTTGCTATGTGTCCAGAGTTGTGCACAGCTAGTAAATATCAGTGAATTTCAGCAGCCTAGCCCCGGAGCCCACACTCCTAACCACCATGCTATAGAGAGATCTTAGTTCCATCCCTTCACCTTCCCTTTATGATCTTTTCCAGCTTTAAATACTCTGGTTGAAGCCTTCCTCTCCCATGAAGACTTTCCTGATTTGTCATGCATTGACAATTGGGGTTACAAAATGCAGCCCTTGATATCAGAATATTCTCTACCACCCTCTGGCTCTTTTATAAGTGGGAGAAAATTTCATTTTCTTATGCTGTAAGGATACAGTGCAGAAATTGCTTTCTTTTCCAGGGTCCTGCAGGGAGACACCCAGTCTTCAGGACCAAAACAATCTAACACTCAGGAGCACCTTCCCCTCTTAGAATATTGATCTCACTTTCTTCCTGGTACACCTACAAGTTGAGACGAAGAGGGTGTGGAGATCTCACGGTCCACCTGCCCTCCTGATCTCATGTACAAACAGGCTCAGGAAAGAGGAAGGCAGCTCAGGCCATGTGTATGCTGAACGCAAAGCCCAGGCTCCCTCACTCCCACTTCAGTGTCCAATCCTCTGCATCCCAAGGCCTTCCGTTTCCCAAAGGAGAGCCATGGGTACAACAAGCAGTCCTTGCCAAGGACACAGCTGGAGCATCACTGAGCCAAAGCAGGCTGCCTGTCTGTCCACGGGGCGAGGCTGCTTCCCGGGGTGATGAACAGTGCCAATCAGGCAGCACTTAACGTAATTATAATGAAGTGGATGCATATGGTCTCTGAAGGCTTCATTCACCAGGGAAATCATGAGGAAGTGATATCTTTCTCTGCAGAACTCTTCAGAACACTTACAGGAATATTCCTGGAGCCAGGAGGCTATCCACATGCCCTCTGCCACTTATTATCCAGCTCAGAATGCTAGTTACTGATGTCCTTTGCCCCCTTTGCATTATTTATGTACAAGGAGGTATGAGTAGATAAGGGATTGCATGAGAGAAAGTCTTCCTCTTTTCCTGCTGTGTTTTCTAGTAACCTCTCTCTCCTGTACACACACCATTGGTCATGCCTGCTGGGCATATGTCACTGAGTTCTGGCTCAGTGTCCACTGATCCTATACCATATGTATATCCACCACCCCAGAACTCCAGGAAAAGAGGCAGAAACAGAAGAATGTAGGTTTAGACCTGCAAAGTTCCAAGTGGCTCATTATACAGATGGAAAGACTGAGTCCCAGGAGGGGATACAATTTTCTCAAGACTATGAATATTTATGGTGGGTGGTCTCTGCACCAGACTATTCATACATTATTGTGTTTTATCCTGAAAGCAACCCCAGGAGAGTCCGACACTATTATTAAACCAGTTTCACAGACAAGGACTGAGACTAAAAGAGGTTATTTAGCCTGTCTGAGATCAAGGTGCCATGTGAAGACAGGATTCATACCAACATGTTCCCTATTCCAAACCCATCATCTCACTACTGGCCATTCCCCAGAAAGCCATGACATTATGGTCTTGCTTTGGTTTGTAGACTCATGTGTCTTTAAACGTTTTGGTAAGCTAAATGTTGGCTAAATCCCCCTCTCTTTTACGTACACTGGTAGAGTTCATGTAACCCTGTAGTGAATACTTTTGTAAAATACAGAACCTTTTAAGAAAATAATTTGTCACTTTTGGATTTATCTCTTTGCTAAGCTAAGCTTTCACAAACCAGGTTCTTTTGAAGCAAGGCACACAAGCCCTGCTCTGAACAGATGGACTCCTCACCATTCTGGACAAGCTACAAGCTTTGAGGGCCTGCCACACCCACAGATGCCTGCTTCAGTGAAAAAGAGCTGCAGGTACTTCATAATCCAGCGGGTAACCTGCTGGGTACCCTGGGACTCCACCATCCTGGCAAAGCTGATGGGACCAGAGCTCCATGTCTGAGCAGAGGCAGACAGCCCCAGATCAGTTTGTGGATGGTGACGTGGCCTCGTGTGGACCCTCAATATTGGATATGACAATTTCTCTCATGGGGTATTTGAGTAGGAGACACGAGAAGAGAGTCAGAGACAGACAGAGCATGTCTCATGAGGAATGGAGATGAGCCAGGCATAGAAGCTGTGCAGCAGCAGAAGCCATGGGCAGACACAGGTTAAGAGGTAAAGAGAGGTCATTTCCAGATGGTGGCTGAAGATGAGCAGGGAAAGAGGAACACAGATTCATGCATTTAGCAGAGCAAGTGGAAACAGAAACAGTGCAGCAATTCTTACTATATCCAGGCAATGGTTCTTTGTCCATGAAGCTGGGGTCTATTTCTGATCATACTTGGTCCCTGTGTTCTCCAACAGCAAAGGCAGCAGAGTATTGGTGAAAAGTGAGAACCTCAAGGAAGGTCACACAGACCTAGATACAAATCCTGGCTCTAACACAACCAGGTGCATGAACCTGGGCTAGTCACCCAAGCTCTCTCTGCTCCAGTTTTCTCATGTGAAAAAGAAGGCAATTAGAGGGACTGACCGCCTCAATTTCCTTTCTATTACTTAGCATGTAAATATTTATTAAGTGCTGATCACAGAGCATGGTCCACACATAGTAACTAACATTACTCCTATTGCAACTAAAAATAAACCTCCACCAGCTGAACTAAATAGTCATTTCTTTGAAACCTGAAGAAGCTGAATTAAGATACTCCAGACCAGTCATTCACTGGCTCTTCACTCGTTCAATTTATCTATTCACTCAACAATGATCTATTTGTGGTCTAATCTGTGTAGGCAATGTTCTTGTCAATAACCATACAGCATTGAATAAAACAGTCAAAATCTCCAAAGAGAGACAGACACTAGATACACAAATATGTGTAATCGGTCAAATGCTGAAAGAGACTATGAAGAAAAATAAAAGTAGGGTAAAGAGACTGTGGTGTACATGTGTGTGATTGTAGACAATGTTTATTTTATATGGGCTGGCCAGGGATGACCTTTGTGATAAGGTGGCACATGGAAATGACC
>NW_007776865.1:1843-3487 GCF_000696425.1 Galeopterus variegatus | reverse complement strand
CTTGGTCTGATGAGTTTACTTAGATGGATGAGCTTGGTCTGATGAGTTTACTTAGATCTAAAATCTTTGTCTGATGAGCTAACTTATATGGATGAGCTCGGTCTGATGAGATTTCTTAGATCGAACATCTTGGTCGGATGAGTTAACTTTGATCAATGAGCTTGGTCTGATGAGTTGACTTAGATCGATTTGTTGGTCTGATGAGTTTGCTTAGGTCAATTAGCTTGGTCTGAAGACTTTAACTAGATCGATTAGCTTTATCTGATAAGTTTCCTAGATCGATAAGCTTAGTCTTCTTATTTTTCCCAGATCGAACTGCTTGGTCTGAAAATATTTCGTAGATCTACTAGCTTTGTCTGATTAGTTTTCCTAGATCGATTGGCTAGGTCTGATTTGTTTTCCTAGATCTACTAGCTTGGTCTGAAAATTTTTCCTAGATCGATTAGTTGGGTCTGATTAGTTTTCCTAGATCGATTACTTCTGTCTGATTAGTTTTCCTAGATCGATTAGCTTGGTCTGATTATTTTTCCTAGATCGATTAGCTAGGTCTGATTAGTTTTCCTAGATCGATTAGCTTGGTCTGATTAGTTTTCCTAGATCGATTAGCTTGGTCTGATTAGTTTTCCTTGATCGATTAGCTTGGTCTTATTATTTATCCTAGATCGATGATCTTGGTCTGATGAGTTTACTTACGTCAATGTGCTTGGCCTGATGAGTTTACTTACATCGATATGCTTGGTCTGATGTGTTTCCTTAGATCGATGAGCTTGGTCTGATGAGTTTACTTACATTGATGAGCTCAGTCTGTTGTGTTCACTTTGATCAATGTGCTTGGTCTGAGGAGCTTACATCGTTCAAAGTGCTTGGTCTGATGAGTTTACTTAGATCGATGAGCTTGGTGTGTTGATTTTATTTAGATCGATGGGCTTCATCTGTTGAGTTTACTTAGATAGATTAGCTTGCTCTGATGAGTTTACTAAGATCGATGAACTTGGTCTGATGAGTTTATTAGATGGATTAGCTCTGTCCAATGTGTTTATTTAGATCGATGAGCTTGGTCTGATGAGTTTACTTAGATCGATGAGCTCAGTCTGATGTGTTCACTTTGATCAATGTGCTTGGTCTGATGAGTTTACATGGATCAAAGTGCTTGGTCTGATGAGTTTACTTAGATCGATGAGCTTGGTGTGATGAGTTTACTTAGATCGAAGGGCTTGGTCTGAAGGGTTTACTTAGATTGATTAGCCTGCTATGATGAGTTTACTTAGATCGATGAGCTTGGTCTGGTGAGTTCAATTAGATTGATGAGCTTGGTTTGATGAGTTTATTTAGATCGATGAGCTCAGTCTGATGAGTTTACTTATATCGATGAGCTTGGTCTGATGAGTTGACTTACATCGATCAGCTTGGTCCTATGAGTTTGTTTAGATCGATGAGCTTGGTCTGATGAGTTTGTTTAGATCGATGAGCTCGGTCTGATGAGTTGACTTAGATCGATTAGCTTGGTCTGATGAGTTTACATAGGTCGATGAGCTTGGCCTGATGAGTTTACTTACATCGATATTCTTGGTCTGATGAGTTTACTTAGATCGATGAGGTTGGTCTGATGAGTTTACTTAGATCGATGAGGTTGGTCTGATGAGT
>NW_007776865.1:0-765 GCF_000696425.1 Galeopterus variegatus | reverse complement strand
CTGATGAGTTTACTTAGATCGATATGCTTGGTCTGATGAGTTTACTTAGATTGATGAGCTTAGTGTGATGAGTTTATTTAGATCGATGGGCTTGGTGTGCTGAGTTTTCTTAGATTGATTAGCTTTCTCTGTTGAGTTTACTTAGATCGATGTGCTTGGTCTGATGAGTTTACTTAGATCGATGAGCTTGGTGAGATGAGTTTACTTAGATCGAAGGGCTTGGTCTGGTGAGTTGACTTAGATCAATAAGCTTGGTTTGATGTGTTTGTTTAGATCAATGAGCTTGGTCTTATGAGTTAACTTACATCAATATGCTTGGTCTGATGAGTTTACTTAGATCGATGAGCTTGGTCTGATGAGTTGAATTACATTGATGAGCGTGGTCTGATGAGTTTGTTTAGATCAATGAGTTTGGTCTGATGAGTTGATTTAGATCGATGATCTTGGTCTGATGAGTTTACGTAGATCGATGAGCTTGGCCTGATGAGTTTCCTTAGATCGATGAGCTTGGTGTGTTGATTTAAAGTAGATCGATTGGCTTGGTCTGAATGGTTTACTTAGATCGATTACTCTGCTCTGATGAGTTTACTTAGATCGATGAGCTTGGTCTGGTGAGTTTACTTAGATCGATGAGCTATTTCTGATGAGTTTACTTAGATCGATGAGCTCGGTCTGTTGAGTTTACTTTGATCGATGAGCTAGGTCTGATTAGTTCACTTAGATCGATGAGCTCAGTCCGTTGAGTTTACTGTGATCGATGAGCTC
>NW_007776864.1:0-3487 GCF_000696425.1 Galeopterus variegatus | reverse complement strand
TTATTTGGAGGAGGGTGGATAAAGATAGCAGACTGAACGATCCTGCTGCTCATCTCTCCCAGAAATATAGACAAAACAAAGAATAAACAACTACACTTGGATGAAAATAACTAAGGAGAGTGCTGAGCACATCAACACACCAACAAAATAAATGACACATACTATAGAATTATCTCAATAGATGCAGAAAAACATTTGACAAAATTTGACACTGCAATCAGACTGGCTGTTAAAAAAAGATCGAGAATCACAAATGCTGGTGAGGATGTGGAGAGAGAGGAAACGTCCTGCACTGTTGATGGGGTTGAAAATCAGTATAGCCATTATGGAGAACAGTATGTGGGTTCCTTAAACAGATAGAACTTCCATATGATCCAGCAATCCCACTATTGAGGATATATCCAGAGGATTGGAAAACATCAGGTCCAAGGAATACCCGCACTCCTGTGTTTATTGCAGTTCTGTTTACAATAGCTAGGTGATGGAGCCAACCTAAATGTCCATAGATGGATGACTGGTTAAGGAAATTGTGGTATATATACACAATAGAATACTACTCAGCAATAAAATAGAATGTAATTCTACCATACGCAGCAACATGGATGAATGTAGAGACAATTATTCTAAGTGAAACAACCAAGGTACAGAAAGAGAAATACCCCATGTTCTCACTCATAATGGAAGCTAAATCCGTAAATAAACCAAAAACAATAAAGAGAGACAGAGAGAAAGAAAGAAACAACAATCACAGTAATACATTGAACTTTTAGAAAGTTAGATGTAGAAAAGTGGAGGGGAGGGGTAGACGGAGGGGAGTTAATGAGGAATCAGACAATGGACACAAGGAATGATTGCATATTGTACTGATGAATAAGCTAACCATACTGATCTAACCACCACACATTGTACACAATTACTGAAAATCAACATTGTACCCCACATGTATGTATAATAAAAAATTAAATTAAATTAAATTTAAAGATTCAATAAAAAATTCGACATCCCTTCACGATGAAGACTCACAGCAATTAGGTATAGAAGGAAAGTATCTGAACAAAATACAAGCCATATATGACAAATACACCACCAATATCATTCTAAATGGGAAAAAGCTTCTCAGATTATTTCTTAAGAACAGAAACAAGACAAGGATATCCACTCCCACCACTCTTATTTAACATAATATTGGGGTACTAGCCAGAGCAATCAGAGAAGAGAAAGAAATAAAGAGTATCCAGATTGGAGTAGATGAAGTGAGTCTGTCCCTGTTTGCAGATGAATTAATCTTACATACAGAAAAACCAAGAGACTCTACAAAAAACTCTTAGAGCTAATAAATGATTTCAGTAAAGGTACATGATATAAAATCAACACACAAAACTCAGTAGCATTTTTATACTTCAATAACAAACTAGCAGAAAAAGAAATCAAGAAAGCAAACCCATTTACAATAGTCACCAAAAAAATACAGTGCCTAGGAATAAACTTTAACAAGGAGGTGACGGACCTCTACAATGAGAACTATGAATTACTACTGAAAGAAATTAAAGAGGACACAAAAAGTGGAAAGACATTCCATGCTTTTGGATTTGAAGAATTAACATTGTGAAAATGTCCATATCACCCAAAGCAATCTACAGAGTCAATGCAATCCCCATCAAAATACTAAGGACATTCTTCAAAGAAATTGAAAAACAATTCTAACATTCATAGGCAACAAAAAAAGACCTTGAATAGCCGAAGCAATCCTGAGTGAAAAAAATAAATAATAGAAATAGACAAATAAGTAACACTTGATGTATAACACTACCTGACTTCAAATTATGCTACAAAGGTATAGTAATCAAAACAGCATGGTACTGACATAAAAACATACACTCGCACCAATGGAACAGAATAGAGAACTGAGAAATCAACCCACATACCTACAATCAATTGATCTTTGACAAAGGCAACAAGAATAAGTGGTGCTATAAAAACAGGGCATCCATATGTGGAAGAATGAAACTAGACCTGTATGCCTTGCCATGTACCAAAATCAACTCAAAATTAATTAAAGACTTAAATATAAGAGCTGAAACTATAAAACTCCTAAAAGAATACATTGGGTAACAATTCAGGATGCAGGACTGGACAAAGACTTTATAAACAAGACTCAAAAGCACAGGTAACAAAAGAAAAAAATAAACAAATGCAATTATATGAAACTGCAAAACTTCTGCACAACAAAACAAACACTTAACAGAGTGAAAAGACAACCTACAGTATGGGGGGAAATATTTGCAAACTATGCATCTGACAAGGGATGAATATCCAGAATATACAAAGAACTCAAACAACTTAACAGTAGAAAACAAATATTCCATTTAACAAATGGGCAAAAGAACTAAATTGTCATTTCTCAAGAAAAGATATACAAATGGCCGTTAGACACATGAAAAGTTGCTCAATATCACTAAGCATTAGAGAAGTGCAAATCAAAACCACATTGAGAATGATGGATCTTGGACGTGACCAGTGCCATTTTGCACACAATAAGCACAAAATAGTCAACAGCCCCTCCCTTTATGAGAAACCTCATGATTTCTGAGAAACAGAAATGCTTTTGCTGTTGCAAGGGTGCAATTCTCCACCCTGGGCACATAGCTTCTGCATTAGCATAATGCCCCTCCTTGATTATATCAGCCAGCCCTTGGTGCCCTATATAAGCTCTCTCACCCCCATACCTGGTGCTGCCCTCCACTTTGAGTGCAGCCCAGCAGATTCTTTTCCTTTAATAAAGCTTGATTGATACCCAGCATTTTGGCTCACTTTCTTTCAGAGATATCATCTCACACCAGCTAAACTGGCCATTACCAAAAGGACAGAGAGTAACAAATACAGTCAAGGATGTGGAGAAAGGAGAACTCTTCTACACTCTTGGTGGGACTGTAAATTAGTACAGCCATAATGGAAAATAGTGTGGATGTTTCTCAAACAACTATGAGTAGAACTACCATGCAATCCGGCAATCCATCTACAGGGCTTATACTCAAATGAATAGAAATCATCATGTCAAAGGGATACCTGCTCTCCCATGTTTATAGCAGCCCTATTTACAATAGCCATGAGTTGGAACCAATCTCAATGTTCTTTGATAGTGTAGAGCTAGGGCTGGGTCTCTGGTGCTCACAGATCCCTCAAGCCCATTCACAAATCCTTCACACGCAGGTCTATGAGCTAGGTAACTGGCAAAAAGGTCCTTGGAGCCTTGGTTGAAGAAGGAATAGTTTTTATTTAGCACACACATGTCTAAGAGTTAGGGAGTACAAAGAGAAACTCAGAAACTCAATTGCTACTAGCAAAGTCCAAAGAAAAACGGAAACTGAGCAGCTGCCAGCAGAATAAACATGCTCTATTTTTAGACGTGAGCTCTCTGCTGCCAGCCTGCTTCACAAACTGAAGAACACACAAAAGCAATTAACTAGAAAGATACATGGGTGCACAT
>NW_007776863.1:2211-3487 GCF_000696425.1 Galeopterus variegatus | reverse complement strand
ATAATATGCTTTCTAAAATATGAGATAAATAGAAGTTTCCCAAGTCAGAGATCTTTGCTTTTAAACCCTCACAAGAGAGCCTAAAACAATACCTGAAACATCCGTGCACGTGTGCACACTTGTGGTGTGTGTGTGTGTGTATATACATATTGAAAAAACATAATAGACAAAAAAATGTTAGAAAACAGTTCTCACAAGTAACTGAATTTAGTATGCAGAACCAGCTACGATGTCTAGGTAGTGATCATTATCTGGTGTTGAAGCAGCTGACTACACTGTTAATTTTATGTTGGAACTCAGACAAAGTGCTTACCAAGGCTTAATACTAGGAATATTTTCAGAAATACTGGATGTGCCTATGGATTTTCTGCTTCCTGAGAGTTTCACTTGTTGATATGGAAAAGCTTATTCAAAAGAAAACTGTATAAGGCTATAAGGCTTCATTATAGGAAGTATTTTATGTGTTCAGGTAAAGACCCAAGAATGTCAGGAGAAAATCAAGCATATTGGGAAAATTTCAAATTTCATTTTTATTCCCTTAACTAAAAAACAAGGCAGAGTCATGAAACATATGAGGGATGAGGAGTAAGATTAAAATATCTTTTCAATTGAAGATATTTGAGTTTGTAGTAAAGCAAAAAGTGCTTGTGTTACAAATTTAGGGATCATCAGGATATAGATGCTGTTTAATGATCTGGGTAAAACTGGGTGAGCTTAACATTGGTAGCAATAAAAGTAGAGAGTAAAGAGAGGAAGGACCGAGAATCATACTTTTTTCACTTAATCTTAGTTTTGCCTTTATTCACATATGGCTTTGACTCAGATACTTTACTCTGCCTTATACACAATATCAAGCATAACACATACCACTTAAACTCCATAAATTTATCTTTATAAT
Source organism: Galeopterus variegatus (assembly GCF_000696425.1). Classification (NCBI taxonomy): domain Eukaryota; kingdom Metazoa; phylum Chordata; class Mammalia; order Dermoptera; family Cynocephalidae; genus Galeopterus; species Galeopterus variegatus. Next base: position 2,589 of record NW_007776863.1, on the reverse strand, counting down.
AAATAAATAGAAGATATTCATTAAAAATGAAATAAAATAGCCAAATAATAAAAAAAATATGTGTGATCAGTAGCCACAAAAATAAACCCACAAAAATCTTCCTAGATATGCCCAAGAATCAGAGATAGAAAGAATCTCAGAAATCATCTTTGACAATTTCTAGATCTGGAAAGGAAAAGTTGGCTTGTCAGAAATTGATTAGCTAATTAGTGAAACACTAGGACACTACTTTATATCTCTATAAACTAGTTGCTAAATCTTAATCCAATATCTCTTCTACTCCAACAAGACAGAAAAAGATATCATTGGACATAAAAATAATTTTTTTTTTTTTGTCTTTTGTCTTTTTCCGTGTCCGGCAACAGATCGCAACCCTCA
>NW_007776863.1:0-950 GCF_000696425.1 Galeopterus variegatus | reverse complement strand
GCAGCATCAAACTTCTTAATTCCAATATCTGTACAATGTCAAAAGTTCTGAATCACTGTGCAGTATATGCATGTATTGAAACAACACACTGTACTCCACAAATGTGTACAAATAAATGTTATAATATTTTGGATAAATAAACTAACAAAAGAATTCCTTATCTGTAAATTAAAGAAATTAATTTGTTATAAAATATAGTGTTACATTTACTTGGTCTGAACACTGCTTAGAGTAGTAGATTAAATTCTTCTGGAATAATTAAATAAGAATATATATATATATATAGTTACATATAAATATATAAAATTTCCTTTTTAATTTCTTTCTTCTAGCTTCATCTTTTATTACCTCCTTTTGAGTAAAATATAGAATTGGTCAAAAAGTAGAAAAACTTAAAAAAATATAGGCATCTAATCATATTTTTGTCTTCACTGTCTCTTTGAAGAATTTATCCAGTACATAATACCTTACTGTTAGCTATAGGCAGTATGTTGCAAAGCATAACTCTAGAACTTAAATTTGTCAAGAGGGTAAATATTATGTTAAATGTTCTTGCCAAAACAACAACAACAACAACAACAAACAGAAACAAAACAAAACAAAACAGAAACAAAGTGACACAAGAAAACTGTGGAAGATGTTGTATATGTCCATTACCTTGACTGTGGTGATGTTATCATGGGTGTTTGCATATGTCCAAACATCAAATTGTACACATCAAATAGGTGTACTCGTATGTATATCAATTATATTACAATAAAGATATTAATAAAAATAACTTATCTTTGCCTCTCAACATTATTCATGTCACAAAAAATGATGATAGTAACCTAAGGCTATGCAAAGAAATTTGTCTTATTATGGGGTTATTTGATCAGTACATTTTATTTATTTATTTATTTTTTTGTCTTTTTTCGTGTCTGGCAATGGATCGCAACCCTCAGTGTCGC
>NW_007776862.1:0-3487 GCF_000696425.1 Galeopterus variegatus | reverse complement strand
ATATTTAGGTTTGAATCCCAGCTCAGTTCTTACCAGATAGGCACTAACCCTTTCTTTTTCTCTCTGAAATTCTTTTTCACTTTCATCTGTAGAGTGATGATAAGACCTCTCATATTTAGGTTTGAATCCCAGCTCAGTTCTTACCAGATAGGCACTAACCCTTTCTTTTTCTTTCTGAAATTCTTTTTCACTTTCATCTGTAGAGTGATGATAAGACCTCCTTTCCTGGGGTGAAAGTTAAGTAAGATCATGTATGTAAAGCCTCTTGTACAGTATCTGACTCATAGAAGATGCTCAAAAAATGTCTAGTCTTCATATCTGAGTTTACAAATAAATATATTCAGGTCATTCATTGACAAACTTTTATCTTGTTCTCATGAAACCTATCCAACACATTGCAGGATATTCATTTTAAATGATTAGTTTAACTTTAGACATGCTTAATGATTTTTTTTTTCCACTGACTAAGATAATTTATGTTAGAATGCAGAAGTGAAAATTGAAATGTCTGAGATTTGGGAGAGAAGGCAATCCAGGATTGTGGTCAGGGAAGTTATGAGATTAATGGCAATCAAAATGATTTAGGCAGTTACAGAATCAATAAAGGAAGAGTGCCCTGCCTGAGCAAATATCTGCAAGATACTTATATGTTTGCAGATCATATTAAGCCACCATGGATTTCAAACTGATTAAATAATTGCTTCTGTGACCTTAAAAACAGAGTAATCATTCAAATTCTGTTATTTTAGTGTGAGATCTTACATATGAACTGTAATGAGAAATCCATGTTTGAGTATAACGTAACTAAGGGACACCTGTGCTCTTTTACCCAAGACACAGCAAGAGTATTTAATGTAATCATTAGCACATGTACATCAGCATGGATATAGCAAATAAAGCATTACAGGCAATGAGCTTTATAAATACCATCCCTCAGAACACACATTTGGCAGTTTTCTGGTCTCCAATAAAGGAAATAAGTGAAGTAATTAAAGCTTATATTTTTTCTGGGTGAGTTTTATATATTAGGGAAGTGGGAAAAAAATTATTCCTCCTGTATGATAACTACCAAACAAATCTTCCCAGCACCAATGGATATTGATGGGCTAGCACCAAGCAAATGCATTCCTGTAAACGAGAAGAGACATGAAAAAATGGAACTTCTTGAGTATACTATTCAAACCAACAGACAGGGATTTCAGCACACTTTCTGTGATGTTCTGGGCCACACCAATGTCCACAAACACCTACAGATGAAACAAAGTCATGAAGGTGATGAATCCAATCACAGCAGGATTTCAGGGGGAAGCACAATGTTCTAGAAAGTGACGATGTTTCCAGTTGCCAGCAATTTTCTGCTTCATAATCCAAGAGTAGATTAGGTGAACTAATTCAGGACTCCTTTGGAGACACTCCAGGTCAAGGGACTATCAGATAAACCTTTAGTCTAAAACCTAGGGATCTGCCATGGCCTCTAACAGTTGTGCTATGATTACCTCAACAGCAGAGAGTATGCCACTGCCAGAAACATAGGCCAAGATAATGGTGCCAGGGCCTGGTTTAAGCTTTAGTTACCTCATCCACCCACCCTTCACAGACCTTCACCTTGGCAAATTTGGGTAAGCAGAGCTGGCATCAACAGTTAGCTTTAGGCAAATCTGTGAAGCTCATGAAGCTTGACTGCGAACACTCCCAACTCTCTTTCCATCATCATCTTTTACTTCTCTTTTCCATAACTCCTGCAGAACTTTAATGAGTCTCTGATTCTATGTACCTAAGAAAAATCTAACTCTCCTGGGTTTCATCCTGTAGGCACTGGAGTAAATTGCTTTAATCAACAACTTGTTTCTAAGCACCTATTACGTTGCAAGCCCACTAGAAGCACTAGGAATACAATATTGTTAAGACATCATATCTACCCTAAAGGACTTTAACAGTCTAGTCTGGAGGAGAAGGTATATATATGAAACAATTGCCAAACAACAGTGTATAATAAAATGTTAGTGTGAGTCATGCCCTGTGTGCAAAAGGACTTAGAGAAATGAAAAATCAGTATTAGATTTCACAGTGGAATTATTTTTGGATAAGGTGAGACTAGAAGTAAACTTTTAAGCAAGAGGAGAATAATGTGATATGAGGAGAAAGCATTCCAGATGGAAATCAAATCACGATAAGATTAAAATAGAAACTAGTGGATTTAATACCATCCTGCTTAAACAAAAATGTGCCTTTTTATTGAGGTTTTGTTTTTTCTACTCAAACAACAGTGATATATTTTCAGACACTCAATGGCTAGTACAATATTTTGGGGGTAAAAGGCCTTTCAAATCCTTGACGTTGTGCCCTGTTAAATGTTGTCTAACCCTCCTGCACACATGGACAAGCCTTAGACATCTTTGAAACCAATATCCACTTTGGAAACACTCACATGGAGCCCCAGAAGATAACACGTCTCTTTAGAATTAGATATGGATCTAACACTATTTGCTTTTTGTTGCTTTACCAGAACAAAGTTCTTTCTCTCTTAAAACAAACCAATACACACACACACACAATTTTGTTTTGTATGTTTTGTCAAGGCTCATGTCCTAAGAATCTGGGCAGGGTTAAAAAAAAAAAAAAAAAACCTTTGAATATCATGACATTTTAACCTCAAAGATCTCAAAAATATTAGTACCTCGCTACGTATGAGCCATGGTTATATGACACTAAAGCAGTAAGTTGAAAAGTAAAAATCTTAGTCAAAATATGTTGTTGCATATTAAAATCCAGTTGGAGAAAAAATTAAAATCCACTTGCTTTTCTGAATGTAGAACCAATTGAGAGGTTGGTTTATTTTTAGAGGTGAATTTGGTCAAACAGGTATGTGTGTGGAAAAAGTTTTTCCATGTGGAACTAACTACTTTCAGGACTAAAGAACAGCATTACTGTGGAGAACTTGGTAAAACGTAGGTTCCCATGTAGTAGATCTGGAGTGGGATCTGGGAGTCTGTGGTTCTAACAAGCTCCCAGCTGATGTCAGTGCTACTGATGCCCAGGCCACACCTGGAGTAGCAAGGTTGTGGAGGATGGAGCATGGTTTTAAATCCTTCGGAGATGTATTCTTCTCACCTGCCACCACATACCACAAATATCAAGTAAAATATCTATTATTTTAGTAAAATATATCTATTTAATATAAAACTGTGCACTGATACAAAAGAAAAACTGCAACCGCTTGCTGAAAAGTTGTCAGTACCAGACAGGGCCAATTAAGACAAACCCTTTCAAGATGGAACAGGAACCACCACAAAGGACTTTCCCAATGGGAATTTCCAGTACCGCTTGCTGAAAAGTTGTCAGTACCAGACAGGGCCAATTAAGACAAACCCTTTCAAGATGTAACAGGAACCACCACAAAGGACTTTCCCAATGGGAATTTCCAGGTAAGCCACTTCTATGAAGATCCTCTCCTTGCAACAGCCAATACCACCAATGAACAAATACC
>NW_007776861.1:0-3487 GCF_000696425.1 Galeopterus variegatus | reverse complement strand
GGGGGACAGGCCAGCTCTCCTGAAAGAAATCTTACATACTTTCTCAGCCCAATTTTGATTGCGTTCATTGATTTAGTAAGACATAGGACCCCCAGAAAGATTCAGCATATCTCATTATGCAGATATGTTCTAAAGTACATATTTAAATTTCAGGCTGGTATGTAACAGTGAGATTTAGTTTCCCCAATGCCAAAAGATACTTCACAGTATTTGACAAAACCAACCATAAAGGATCATACTCGTTGGTGCATAAACTTTCCACTATTATATAAACCCTTGGACGAAGGCTGTGTTTTATTATTTCTGTGTCTCCACTTTCTGAAACAGTACCTAATATTTAGTGGCACTTCACACACTTTTAGAATGAATGAATGAATTGCTGAAACATAAGCTGATAACCCATGTTGCAAGTATACACGGAAAAAAAATTTGTTGAGTGTCTGTTCCAGATATTTTTTTATTTAATAACTTATTTAATTCACACAGCAATCTTATTGAGAAATATCCCCTATGTACAGATAAAAGTACTTATCAAATCTATCTTTTATTAAACACAGCACAGAGGCTGTCCCAGACTTCACAGAGAGTAAAAAAGACAATTCCAGGACTGAGGGATAAGTTCTAACACAGAAAATATATCTAGAAATTCCATACATGAAGTAATATAGAAGCACATGGAATGACACTTAAAACCTCCATGGACAAGGTAAAATTTTTCAAAGAAATGGTTTTATTCTGATATTGGAAGAATGTGAAGCAGATACTCAGACAGTGAGCAGTGGATGAGATATCCAGAAAGAGGAAACAGCTAATGTGTAGAGCTTGTTTTAGATGTTTGCATGGCAAACCGGAGGAAGCCATAAAATTTTGGTGTGGCTGGAAAATAGAGTTTAGGTTAGTAGCTGTGAGAGATGAGGTTGGCAGTGACTGGACTAGCAGCAGTCAGACACACACCTAAAGTTCAAAGGAGCCATTACAAGGTTTTCAGGCATAAAAAATATGATTTTTTAAAAAATTTTCACAGAATTATATTTAGCTATAGCTTAGAACATGGATTGAGGAAGGGCACAACTGGAAGAAGTGAGTAAGGACCAGGAAGAAAGCATCCCTCAACAAGAGATGAGAATGGCTTGTAATAAGAAGGTAAGTGACTGGGGAGGGAGGATATGGATGTATTTTGAAATGTTCAGCAAAGAATCAACCCCTAGTGTGGTGGATATCATTACATCTGATTTATAGGTAAAAGACTCAAAGGTTAATAGGGAGAAAGTGATCTGTCTAAGAGCAGAGCAGGAACTCAAGACCAGATGGTCCCCAAAGCTTTACCGTTCCCACCCTATCATACCCTCTCCTAATAGCTTGATGACCCTGACATCTGAAAACTGGACTCTCTGACAGAGGCCACCATGATCCACAAAGCAACTCGAGTCTTCTCTGATGGCAATCACACCACCTTCTGTTTTTCCCGCAAATATTGGCTATTGCACAAAACATTTCAAATTATGAAATGCAAATTATCTTTGAAAATCAATTTCAGAATGCTTAGCCAGAGATGTTGTGAAACGGTCATTGATTGAAAGCATAAAATTAACATGCAAATCAGACCTAGATTACCAGTGTCTCTCACACATCATCTTCTACTACTATAGATAGGATGCTGCTGCTTAAAAATTAAGATAAAATAAAATCCTCCTGTTGGCATTTCAGAAGCAACCACCCCTTTGCTTATTTACTTCTTTACTTGACAAGGATAAACAAATCTTTAAAAACATAATGAGTCAGGACGTTCTCTCTGTGGTCTATAAGTGGCTCCAAGGGACTCCAGAAGGTCTCTGTTGAGGGTCATTACCTCTTTCAGGCCCTTTGGGAAGCATTCAGTAAATAATTGCTTCCTCTCTTTACATGGATACCCCAGTGTTCTAAGCATGGGCCAGGGCCAGAGAGTAACTTCTGAACTGGGAGGATTTGGCTGATTAACTTTCCATTAAACACTTCCCGGTTTCATGCTGAAACTTCAGGGATCAAGCTGAGAGCTGAGAAAAAAGAAACAATTTGAATGTTTCGCTGGTAATTAACATCACCAGGTGACAAATCAATACTACCTGGCTGTGCCCATAAACAATGATAACAGGGAAAACTAAGCTTCCAGCCCTTAGCCCCCTGGTTATTTTTCTGCATCTCCTATTGCTTTAAAGACAGAGAGGTGAAAGAGGGCTAGATGATTTTTCTTTAGCTGCAGGGTGGTAGTGAGGTCTGAAAATGCAAACAGACCTTTCAAGAAAAAGGATCTTGGCTAAAAAGTAAATAAATTTTAACCTGGAATATTGGACAAAAATGTGAATGTGGGTGAGTGGTTTTTAAACTTCAGCTTATATAAGAACACACTAGAGAGACAGATGAGCAAAGCAGATTTCAGAAATTCTGTTTCAGGAGTATTCACAACTAGTACCCTTTGGTGATTCTAGTGCAGGTGGGTCATAAATCATACCTGAGTAATCACTGTTAAATACCCAACAGTTCCATGTATTAGGTAGTTAGTTCCAAACAATTAAGGAAGTATTTATGTCCTAACAACTTAGTTGCTCTTTGAAAAAAATAATGCATATAACTTCAAAGAAAAATTAATTTTCTTCTTTCTTAAATTACCACAAGTGGTGTTTGCTAATGGGATATGTGCACCTGTTGGGCACCACACAACTTTTCAAAGCTTGCAATCAAATAAAACACTGCCACCCTCCTTTCCTGCTTCATATTTAAACATGGGGCTTGCTTTTCATCCTAGCAACTGCTGGAAACCCAGCCTCCCAAAGATATGACCCTACTGAAAGAAAATGTAAAGTGATTATAGAAAATGTGAATTACTTCGAGCTAGTAATTCATACAGCATCAGACAGAAGTGAAATTTCACTGGGTTTCCAAATAGTTTAAAATACCCTAATGTGCCCTTGGGAATTTGGTGTAGCGCCTCAGTGAGCTTTGGCATATACTTTGGAATCATGGGCATAAGAGGCAGTAAAACAGGGAATCAGATAGACTCAGCCACCCGGAGTCTATACTTACTGGCAGAGAATGGACAATTAGAAGATTAGGAATGAGAAATCACCTATCCTTTTGGATATAGAAGACACTTTTCTATTTCAGGGTCGTTGGTCTCTTGCACTCTAGCTTTAGGATTCTCAGTAAGCCTAATAGGAACAATTTGTTAAGTGGTATAGTTTAATTAGGCCTAATTTAGATATGCCATTTCTCATTTGCATATCTAGTACTATGTCCCAGGAAAACAGTCAGTAAAATACATACACTAGCTCATTTAATCTGCCCAACAAACCTGTAAGATACTGTTGTCCCCATTTTCCTCCACTGGAGAAGTTAAGGGTCAATTTGGCTAAGATACTTAGGGAGTATTCCACAGGAAGTTAAGGGTTTCAGTTAGACCTGGGACCCAGGTCTGACTCCAAAGCCCAAGTTCTATAAGCTGGAGCTTCAA
>NW_007776860.1:2081-3488 GCF_000696425.1 Galeopterus variegatus | reverse complement strand
TCATTCCGAAATCCATCAAAATCAAGTGACTGATTCCTCTAGGCTTTTGTAAAACTTTGTTTGTTAACACACGAAGATTGCTTTATAATTAATTGGTTGCACATCCATGTCCCCTGGTAGATCTTGAGCTACTTCAAGACACAAATTAACATGGTAGCTACTATTAGTTTTAGAAATTATTACTGATTTATTCACAACTAAAAATAAAGACAAATACCATTGAGATGCTTCAGGTTGAGTTTACACTTATGACTAAAAATTTTGAAAATACTCCAGGATTAAAGGAAAAAAATAAAAGTCGTTTGGGCTGAAAAAATAAGAACATGTGAAATAAGTTAAGCTATTCAAATAATATTGAATATCAGACATGGACACCCAAATGATAATGGAAAGACAGTGTAGAGTACAGAAATTTTATGAACTTGGGTAGAAGACGCGTACATGGGAATATGCACTCAAATCTAATTACAACAATGAGGGGAAAATAATAATATAAATGCATAGAAGGATTTGGGAATTAATGTAATAGTAGAATGAATTTGTTGTGATCAAGAAAGAAGGAAAAGGACAATCCTGGTAAAATAAGGTAAAATATATGGAAAACATAAGCAAATAAATGAGCTTTGAGGTGGGCCCTTTCAATGTCAGGCCAGACCTTGTATGAAGAGAAAATAGTTTATGTATTTCAATGCCAAGTTTAGACTCATCAATAAAATAAAACACAGCTGAAAAAAATTTAAGCATATTTAGTGTCATCTCAAGCATGCATTTTCTATGCATGGTTTTCACAAAAGAGTAAAACAATTTTAATCTAAAGTGATTTAGAGTTTTGCTAATATCAACTAAAATAAATGAAACATATTCCTGTCTTGATCAGTGTGTATAGGTGAAAAGTACAAATATGATAGCTTTGCTTCCTGTAAATATAGAGGAAAGACTTCTGTTTCTGTTAGTCCAGATAAAGGAGAAAAGAACAGCTAGTGGCATGTGGGCTGTAGTTTCAGATAGCCATTGAACGGCCTCTATCATTTAATTTATTCTCATTGCTTCTGGCCCAGTTCTGTCATTGACTTGAAAGACTTTTCATATAAATGACATTAATGCTCTTTCACACTGCGTGCTGGCAGCTCACATAAAAATATCATATAGAAAGTTTTTTTTTTTATCAACTTTTGATTTGTTTTATATGACAATTGTGAGTTCATTATGAATAATTCTTAAAATCTTTAATAGAAAAAATAGAAATGTATTTTAAATCATTCATATTTTTCTTACTCATGCCTTTATATTTTAATATAAAATTGTGAGATGAATAAATATGTATTCAAGTTAACAAATATTTATACAGCATTTTTAAGTGAATAAACCATGAACACAAGCACACACACAATATTACATGCAGAAAAA
>NW_007776860.1:0-333 GCF_000696425.1 Galeopterus variegatus | reverse complement strand
CCCTACAATCTACTTTCTCCAGGTGATCATTGAAAGAAAACATCAAGAAAGGCAACCAAATGTATCATCATTTAAATTCGTAATTTCACACTTCAATCTTGGACTTGGTATTTTCTTGAAATATAATTTTCCCCTAAAAGTTGATGAGAGACAATACTCCATGAATATTTTCATGTGTCTTTATGGTCCAGGATTTCTAAGCAAAGAACACCGGTCAAAAGACACAAAATTTTAGTTGGTAGGAGTAGGTTCAATTAATCTATTGTCAATTAAAATAAATAAAGGGCAAAATGATTAATTATATAGAATTATATAGCAAATGTGCCCTGGAAG
>NW_007776859.1:0-3488 GCF_000696425.1 Galeopterus variegatus | reverse complement strand
GAGGAGGGACCCCCAGGGTCGGCACATGGCATGAAGAGGCCTAGCGCTGAGTGCTGGAGAGGCCTGGGAAGCCAGAGTCCGCACTCTGTGCAGGCGCGACATTGTGTGTGACATTGCGCTGCTCGTCCCTGCGGGGAACGGTCCCCAGACCTACGTGCGCTCTTCCACACAGCAACGGCCCAGCCTCCTGTGCCTGCTCGTCCTCCTAGGAGTGACCCTTCAATTTAAGGCCCCGTTTCTGCCCCTGGAGCCCCCTGGGCAGGCCCAAGTCCACTCCCTGGTGGGGGCCCTCATCTCACCAGCAGCCGAGGGATCAGGCCCCAGACTGGGCATCTCTGCTTCCCCAGCCCGGATGATGCTGGGCCCACGGACTTGCAGTTCCCAGAGCCCGTGTCCTGCTGACTGCCTGCCCTTCTCTCCAGGGCTTGTCAACGAGTTTGTGGAATCTCCCAGGCAGAGGCTGCCCAAGGAGGGGTGAGGCCTAATGGCCCACAGGGTGGGGCCAAAGGCACCATGTATTTCCTGGATGGTTGAGGCCCAGGTTATTCCCCAGCTGCTTCTGCGGAGGCGTGTCCCTCACAACCCAAAGAGACGAGGACAATGACTGTCTTGAACCTCATGTAAAGCCTGTACACCTCCTCACATGATCCCATCCTGCTCAGTGCTGGGCATGGGGTCCCCAGCAACAGAAAACTTTGGGATGGTTCAGTGGTGTCCACGGACACTGCCGCTTTCCAGGGGTGTGATTGTAGAAGAACCTTCAGGCCAGATGCTGAGGCTGGGGGGATCTCACAGGACATGGGGACGCACTGGTTTGAGACATGGCCAGGGTTGTGTGGGGGTCTCTGGGAGGGCAGGCCCTGCCTCCCGCCCAAAACTGAGCATCTCGGCCATATCTGCGCTCTATGCTGGAGTTCTGCCTGAAGTCACGTCCACAGAGTGGTCGGCTTTTAATCTCTCAGGATTGCGAGAGGCAGGACAGCGCAGGTCAGCAGAGGGTCCACAGACCACAAAGTGCCAGATGCCACCAGTTGTCATTGTAAATGGTCCACTGTGTGTCATGCGGATTAAAGCTCAATCAAAAGAGTAAATAAGAGGGTCCAAGCCGGAGCAGACGCCCTGGCCGAGCCCCAGCCTCGCCGCTGACCGGAGGAGTCATCTTGGCCTCCGGGGAGGTGTTCAGTGTCTCCTTGCTCCGTCCTCTCCTTGGGAAAATGGGTCGATCCGAAGGGCGAGGTGAGTCAAGACCCTGAGCAAAAGCCCGCAAGCGGTAGGCACGTGGGAGATGGTTTGGGAGTGTTCGCTGTTACGCCCAGCGCCAAAGTCGGAATCACGAAAACCCTCTGTTTCACAGGTGGGGAAACCGAGTCCCAGGTCCTGGAGATTCGCCCACTCTGGAGGTTTGCCTTGGCCACTGGGCACCTCAGGGTGGGCTTGATCACTCCCCACGTTGTTCCCTCACTGACATCTGAATACAAAATCTGTGCAGACTCCTAACAATCTCCGGAGCAGACAGAGCCCCCAGCGATGGGGACATGGGCCCAGGCTTTCCGTCCCCCGTACTCATTAGTGGAAAGACATTTCAGGGCCTCTCTTTATGTCTGTTTAATAAAGTGACAGGTCTGAGGTCTCATGATGTTCTGCTTGGCAAGATTTCCAGCAGAACAAAGGAAATGTTACGGGTTATTTATGAGACCCAGATTTAAAAAATAAAGCAAACAGCGATAATTAGTGTGTGGGGCATTGGGTATCCCTGGCTCTGGAGTACTGGATCCCAGCCGAGGTGCATCATGTTCTTAATAAAATCTGTGTTCTGAGCCCACGTCTAGGTCACAAGAGGAGGTGGCACTGAAAGTCCTTTTCCACGTTATTATACATTGTTCTCTTCCTTCAAAAGATGCATTTCCTTCTTAGAACATTATCTTCAAGGAGGAGTAAGGAACATCTACTTACCTCAAAGGTATACTCTAGGAAAACATGATGTATGAATATCTGGATCTACAAAGCAGATACATTTAGGGGACATTATTCATCTTGTAAAGAAGCAGGAAAATCTATATTTGCAAGAGGATGCACATAGGTTTTCTTCAAAGGCAGCTGTCCTGTGCATGCAAAGGTTTATTTAAAATTCATATATTCCTTCAAGAAGGAGCGAGGGAGAGGGGCAGACAAGAAACCTGGGAAGATCTATCAGGAAAAGATCAATCAATGGAAGGATAGAAATTGCTTGCTAATGCTATAACACTCAAGTGCCATGCCCTAGGTGGCATTAGCAGGGCACTATTCTGAGTCCCCACACTCATTGCCTTTGGGAGTTTTGCACCGGCCTTTCCTGAACTCCCCTTATAGGTTGAGGGCCTTTAGCATCAAAATCCTTCCTCCAGCTACTCGCAATCCCACACCTGGGCTCTCCACTTGGCGCAGTCCAGAATAACACACTGTCCTGTGCCACTTAGTTCGCAGGTGTTCTGAGTGTTGCACTGCAGGTGGCAGGGCCAGCATCATTCATGACTACGTACCTCTCCAGACCCAGAGCCAAGTTACGTGCTGAGACGGCACTGCCTCCTCACCAGGCTGATTTTGTGTTTCTGTGCCTGCCTGTCTCTTTTTCTTGTCGTCTTTTGTTTTATCACACACTTAGGTGCACACAGCACACACAGCACACATCACAGGCCACACACACCACACCACACACACAACACACACAACACACAAGACACCACAAATGCAAACTACACACACAGTGCACAACACAGCACTCACACCACCCACGATGCCACCCATCCACACACACACACTGCACATTATATATCACACACACCTCACGCAGTACACACACATACACAGACCCACACTCCCTTCCTCTTTTAGTACCTGGTGGGGACCACTCTGGACTCAGCTCTGCAATGGGTCTTTATGAATTAGACATGTCTTTAGGGTCTTTCTCTCAGTAGATATGTCTCTCTTCTTATGTTTAATATGAGCCCAGAAATCCTTAGGATGAATGTATCATGATTTAAATTTATTTAGCTACTCCTTGTGGATGGACGTTAAGGTTTGCCCTGCAGGCAGCATTGCACTGTGTGTTGGTGCATGGGTGTTCTCGCGCACACGCACGAGTCGGTCGTGCAACAGGCTGGCAGCTGTACTCTCGGTCTTTTAATTCAGCCTTCTAGAAGTGGAATTACTCAGTACGCGTGTTGTCATTTTTTATATCAACAAGCTATTGTTTCCAAAATGACTTTGCCAATCTACACGTATACAAATTCTCCTGTTCTCCTGAAAACTTCGCTAAATTAAATTAACCACAGTTAGAAATGATTGCCAATGAGCTAAAGCATAATGACACAGTGTCGTCTCTGCTTGAGCTGCGATCACGGGGAGGCGTGCGTCGTCCACACGTCCGTGGCCGCGTCTGCGTTTCTTTTTCTGTAAGTCACCTGGCCCGGTGCCTCTGCGTCTTTCTGCTCTTGATTTACAGGAGCTCT
>NW_007776858.1:2441-3488 GCF_000696425.1 Galeopterus variegatus | reverse complement strand
AACCACAAACATGCGTACCCCTCCTGTTATTTCTATATCTATGTATATCTCAGATATTGAAGACGTTAGTTCCCACACATATCTCTGATTCCAACCCAACACCAAAGGGTGCATTTTAGTTCCCTCCCTTCCTGTGTTTGCAACTCCTCATCGTTGGTGACAAACCTGGTCCCCATCATCCTCAGGCTATTTATTTCACCAACCTCCCATCATGGCCTCAACTCCTCTGCACACCCTTCTTGGCCTGTGGGGGCTCTGTAAATTGGTAATAAAGTGTGTTATACATTGCAATAAAATTAAACCCTCTGGATGGATGTTCCTAAGGGAAGGCAGTGAGTCTCATTATTTATTTTTTTCTCAGTGTCTAGAACAGTGTGTGATGCACAGTAGTAGTTTATTAAAAAAAAAGGATGGAAGAAGGAAGGAAGGAAGGATTTAATGCATTCAGAGAAAGGTATAGCCTGATGTCTTTGTTATTCAGTCAGTTTTGGAGTTACCCTGTGCTTTACAGTAAGGAATTGTTTCCTTTCAGGCAATACAGGGATCAAGTTTCCAGGCCTGGGAGGGGTCTTGTCATAGATCTTGGGAGTCAGCAGAGCATTGGGGTGAGACTTCTGGTGTCATAGATCTTGGGAGTCAGCAGATCATTGGGGTGAGACTTCTGGTAGAAACATTGGGGCCACCCCTTTGAGCACTGGCACTCTAGAAAAGAGGTGGTTTTGTGTGTGTATAACCAAGGCTATAGCTGTGTGCATAGTGTGTGTGCACGTGCACGCGTCCCTCAGGCCAGTGCATGTGGCTGTCCAGGGGCTTTGTTCATCCCCAGGTTTGCAGGCTCAGGAGGGCACAGGTGTGTGCTGCTTGGCTGCACTGCCTCTGGCTGCTCTCCTGCTCTCTCCCCTTGGCCGTTTTAGGGGGCTTTTGTGCAGGCTCAGGTGCTCCAGCTGCACCTGGGAATGTTTCATCCAGGCCCACTCTCCACCCCCCCAGGTTTACAGCACAGACCAGCCTCAGGGGTTTCACACCCCAAAGCTATGGAATCCTCAC
>NW_007776858.1:0-870 GCF_000696425.1 Galeopterus variegatus | reverse complement strand
CGTAAATCTCACTCCCAGCTTGGGCTTTCATCTCCAGTGGGTGATCACTTAGAGTGCTGGATCGCAGGGGACTGCTGGACAGCTTTCCTGTGTGTATGTGCATTTTGCTTATTTTAAACATTAAGTATAAGAAACTGGCTTCATAGATTTCACTTACGACCTGTAAAAGGGATCTATCACTGTTACCCTGTTTTGCTCCTAACTTGCATCAACAAGGAAAGGGAACAGGCAGGTCTAAAGTTGGAAAGAACTCGTGATCCCACTCTCTGGAAGACGTGGAGGAGCTCTTTGAAGACATATCCCTGAGAAGCAGAGTAGTTACAATTCAGAACTCACCGCCTCCTTCAGAAACTCAGGCACCTTTTCGTGGTCTCCTCACTCCCCACATAGAAGACACTTGGCAAGTATTTGCTGAATTGATGTATACAGAAGGGAAGGAAGGAATGTGTGTGGTCCTTGAGACTTGTGGATTCCAATGCTACAATCCTTTTCTATAACACTGTTGGGACTTACTTTTTATAAGCTGGATTCCTTGAATGCAGTTGGTTAAACAGAGGGATCCAGGGATGAGCAGACTGAGGAAGATCATTCTTGTCACTTTCATGAGGGTGGAGTCAGGGGTAGTGGATAGTAGTTCCTGCAGATTTGTCATGTGCCAGACACTTCATATGTACATATCACATCATTTACATTCTGCTCTGTCCAGTGTCATAGCCACTAGGCTCTTGTGGCTATTTAAGTTTAAATTAATGAAAATAAAATGCAATTAGAATTCAGTTCCTCAGGCACACTGGCCACATTTTGAGTGCTGCAAGCCACACGTGGCTAGGGTCTACCATTTTGCACAGTGCAGATAAGCACATTTCTCTC
>NW_007776857.1:2353-3488 GCF_000696425.1 Galeopterus variegatus | reverse complement strand
GCTCCTCTTGCACTGAGTGCACTGGGAGAAATGCAGCACTGAGATTTCTAGCTGAGTAGATAGCAAGGGAGCTGTGTGGACTCAGGTGCTATCTTTGATACTGCAGATAATGGTTTCACTAACATTCCCCTGAACTGAATTATGACTCTGACCCCTTTCATAGGTGTGAAATTCATTTGGAAAACTCTAACTTCCAGACAGGAGAAAGCGATGCACAAGAAAAGGGAGAGGAGACACGAGGGAGGAAGTAACCAAGACTACACGTCGGTGACAGAAGCAAGGAACATGTGGAGAGGAGTGATAGAGAGAGAGTTTTAGAATCGTTTTCAGTGAGAACATCTGTGACACTTTCAGCATGACACATTGTGAAAATGAATACAGAAAAAAATAGCTTTAGACCAGTCCATTTAAGAAAACCTACGGTAAAGAGCTGCATTATTCTTCATGGTTTCTAGAACACAATCTTAATTTCATTTTGACTAGGATCTTTACAAAGAACAAGAGAGGACCTTTCCTTTCATTTAGACGACTTAAAAAAAATTCGGAGGTATGTAACAGCAAGGACTGATGTATGAGGGATCTTCAAAAAGCTCATGAAAAGATTTGTATTATCTTTTAATTCTATTTTTCCACAAACTTTTTGAATTATCCCCAAGTTTGCTTTACTTAGTGTATCACACTCAATTCTTAAAATAAAAAGTTTTATGAGGTGTTGGTATAGTTATTCCGATTTTAATTGAGGTAACTAAGAATCGGTTTCCCTGGGTTTCACAGCTGTGAAAGAGCAGGACCAAGATTCTTCTTGGCAGCACCAGATAGGATTCCGAAGCTCTGGTGGTAAGTGATCAGACAGCAAGGGTATAGAAGACCAGCAACATTGTTTTAGTTTCTAGAAATGTTTCTAAGTATTATTTTTGAGTATGTGGTTGCAGTTTTAATATTTAATATTTCCCATGTTCACAGAATATCATCCAAAATACTAATCTGCACTTATTAATCTGCAATTTGAGTTTTTCAAGAGGACAGGGGACATAAGATATGTTTTACAACAGAGCAACAATACTGTACACATGAAAAAAATTTAAAGGGTCCAAAACATATAGTAAAATATCAAATGAAGAGTAAAGAAGAAAAG
>NW_007776857.1:0-528 GCF_000696425.1 Galeopterus variegatus | reverse complement strand
CCCCCACTGAATGTCAGTCTGAACGTCCATTTGTCTCTAATAGAAGACCTGTCATTCATCTGGAAATTGGGGTTATCAGACTGATAGGAGCCAGGAGACTTATCAGGCCACCTGAAGCACAGGATGCCCAGAAGGGAAAGGGAAAGAAAAGACTGATAGACGTGACAAACAGGTTAAAGACAGACAGTATAATTTTATGTCAAAACCAGCAAGTGTCTCAAGCCTCCCTCACCCTCAAAAGGCCTGACAATTACTCCTGTCCCTCTAAGCAAGAACACGTGCCTGACCTATAAACAGAATTCAGCTCATCTACTCTATTTAGCGTCACTCTCTTTTGTCCCCACCACCCCCAACTTATAATATTTCATGGACCTTTTATAACTTTACTACCATTTAAAATTGTCAAGGAGAAATTGGTAAAGGGCCACAAAAAGTGTTCACATTGAGTAATGATAAAATTTTTTAAAAAATAAATAAAATAAAATTGTCAAGGAGATTTTGTTAAAATAATCCAACTTGATTAACATT
>NW_007776856.1:1227-3488 GCF_000696425.1 Galeopterus variegatus | reverse complement strand
GGTATTAATATACTGCACTCTTTCTCAACTGTATATGTGTGAGACCAGAATTTTTAAAAAATTTTTAACCAGGGCCGGCCCGGTCGCACACTCGGTAGAGTGCAGCACTTGGGAGCACAGTGGCACTCCCGCCGAGGGTTCGGATCCCATGTGGAGACTGGTTCCCGCTCACTGGTTGAGCGTGGTGCGGGCGCGACACTGAGAGTTGCGACCCCGTTACCAGTCACGAAAAAAGACAAAAAGGAAAAAAAAAATTTAACCAGTGTCACAGCATATTGCAAGCAAATGCAAATATGAGAATCTAGCTTTCTTTTATTAAGCCAGACATAAAGGAATTTTCAAAACTGTAAACTGTTGTCATTTTTCTCACTAAATTTTATTTTATTTTGGAAAATATGGTTGTATTATAATTGGAAATTTTTATTTATACTAACAAAGTTGGTTTGTTATGTTTTTAATAAATGCATAATTAAGTGTCTTTTAAAAAATTTTACAATTTTAATTACCGGTGGCCCACATAAACTGAAGCTATTTGGGTTTCTCATTGATTTTAAGAGTATGATGTGATAATAAGACTAAACATTTCAAGAACTATTGCTTTGACCAAATGGATACATTTTCCCATCATCTAATACAAACAGTAAGGGTCGGGTCATATCTGATGATTTAAACACAGCATTGAAAATAATATTATAAT
Organism: Galeopterus variegatus; assembly: GCF_000696425.1. Taxonomy (NCBI): domain Eukaryota; kingdom Metazoa; phylum Chordata; class Mammalia; order Dermoptera; family Cynocephalidae; genus Galeopterus; species Galeopterus variegatus. Next base: position 2,791 of record NW_007776856.1, on the reverse strand, counting down.
TTAAGATTTGTTTTCACACCCTGAATATAGTTCTCATTTTTACCTACTTTTCTATTTATTCTACCAGTAAGTACACATAAATTTAATGGATTATTCACTTAATTTATCTATTTTTATTACTGGATGTACAAAAATGATTATTCTGTTATACCTGCTTTAAGCCATACTTACATTGCAGTGGAGTAATGACACATGCCTATAGGTATCATTCCAAAGCAATATGGATGGCACTGTGACAGAGATGTGTTCAAAGGAATATAAAATCATAGTGAAGGTTTGACTACAATTATATTGCCTTATATTATTTTATATTTTGTGGAGTATACATAAAGCAAATGTATTTCACAGGGTCTAGTTTTCCAAAGCTTACAGTTTGAAATGTTAACCTTGCAAAAGAAAGGAAATTTTCCCCAGGCTATAGTCTCTGTTGTAAGATAAAGAATTGTAACACAGCAAGGTTGCTGACTCAAAGACAGACAGGTTACTGATTGATATGTAAAGATACTGGGAAATTGCCATAAGAAGAGAATGTTTGCTAAAATCAAGCTTCTATTGGTGGATCGACTTAACTCCTTGCAAATCACATTATAGAATGTCACCTTGCTTGTCTTACTAAATGTTACCAGCTTCTATTTTTAAACTTGTTATACTATACTTAGCAAAAACCCCACCTATATTCTCTTTCTGAAACTTCCTGGTCTGGAGAATAAATGTGGGAAGAGAACCCCAATTTGGGGTTAATTTCCCAAATGGAAGGAATGCCTCCCTTTTGAAAGTTCCAGGAGATTAACCCCTTTCGGGGCTTCTCACTGCTCAGAAGAGATGGGATTTGAGTAATCTTTTGTGGCTCTGTCACCCAGGGGAAAAGGGGTGACAAATCCATGGGAGGCAAAGCAATGATATTTTATATGTAAAAAGGCAGCACAGAATAATGGTTAGCCTGGACCTTGGAGCCAGAATACCTATTTTAGTCCTATCTCTGCCATCTTCTAGATGGGTGACTTGTTCAAGTTTCTAACCTCTCTATGTCTCAGTCTTCTCATTTATTAAATAGGGTTAATAAAAGTGCCTGTCTCGTAGAGCTTTTATGAGATGAAATAAGAATATTAGTAATCACTTGGAATATTATCTATAAAATAATTGTAAGTTATACATAAATGTTCACTAAAAGTATTCATACTCTATTGGTAAAATGAAGCACAGAGAAACCCATCCTTTCAACTTTCCCCCAGAAAGACTGGAACTTTGCCTGGCCTTTTCATTACAGAAGGCTCGGCCCTATGCAAATAGCAGGATCACTCACACTGGGTGTTTTAAGTGAGCTGACCTACCCTGTGCTTTTTCAGAGTAAAGTTTAGATCCATCTAATTAGGAGAACTAGTTCAGCATTACAGCTATGAATTGGTAGAGAATGTCTGTTGTTTGTGATATTAAAGTTCAACCAATTTCCATTTGAAAGATATTTTATTTTTATTGACTCTTGCTTTTGAAAAAACTCTAATTAAAGTGTGCTATTGTAATTTTTACTTTGTAGTGTAGAAAATAGTAAAGTAATAATATCTAA
>NW_007776856.1:0-669 GCF_000696425.1 Galeopterus variegatus | reverse complement strand
AAAGTGTGCTATTGTAATTTTTACTTTGTAGTGTAGAAAATAGTAAAGTAATAATATCTAATCAAGGGCAAATACAGTTAACAACTGAATAAACATATATATATGTTTGGCGCAGGGATGGATATTTTCTAAAAACTGTAAATGTATACCATGTAGCAACCAGTTGTACATAGGACTCTCAGACTGAATTTGACCACAGCATATTGTGTCTTAGCTAAAACGAAGGAAGATATTTTGATAACTAATCCATTTTTTGTATATATATGTGTGTGTGTATGTATGTGTGTGTGTTTAAGTGTTAATTTACCTTAAAACGATAGCTGATAATTTCAAATTATTAGAATTTCATGAAATGTCATAAAACTCTCAGTAAATAAAATATTGGGTTATTTGATTGCTTATTACTTATAATGACCAAAGCTGATCACTATAATTTCCTAAACATTAGTTAGGTATATTTATTATATTTGTCCCTCACTTTTACTAATGCTTGACATTTTAAAATAATATGTGCAAATGGAAATCACTTTATTTGACATTGTTATTATTATCATTAGTTTTATGGCAGATGACTATAACTGTTTATTTCTTTTCATCTTGACAATGGTTTGACATACAATAAAAGAGAATTATAATTCTTTTTTAACCAAGTCATTTTACATTCTAGGA
>NW_007776855.1:2339-3489 GCF_000696425.1 Galeopterus variegatus | reverse complement strand
TCTCAGCTGAAGCCAGCAAAGCACCAATTTAATTTTATGCCAGATTTCTGATTGCTCATCATCAGCCCTGTTCTCACTCAGCTCTTCACCCCTTGCAAAAATGTCTGTGGATGGTTTCCATTAATGTGATGTAGCTTTTGTCAAGGAAGCACAACGAAGGGGGAAGTATCTGAAATTAAACACTGAGCAGGTCTTTTCTCTAAAATTCCTATAATGTTGCCTCATTCACCAACCTGCTTATCTGATAGACAGCTATTTTACACATGTGAAATCTCACTTCTTTTTTAGACTAATAACCAATGTTAATATATTTCAGATGAAGAAGATTTATAAAATATTTATATGTTTTCAGATTAAAAGGTAATGTCCTATTGACCACTGACTAAAAGGGATTTAGAGACACATTAAAAAACAATTTAATATTCTTCTTTGAATAGAATAGAGTGAGAAATTATTTTATCAAGTTTTCATAGGAAAAGTGTCTTATGTTTTGACATGAATGATTATATCTTCATTGTAGAACAATAACATAACTTATTCTTTGGGGATAACCTTGAATTATGTGATTTAAGAATTTTCTAACAATGCCAAATGAAAGCTATTAAGTCAACACTCATCCACTCTGTTTTTAGTATTTCATGTTCTAAAAGGATTCAAAATTTCAACAATTTTAGCACATTGAGATTAAATAATTCAGAAAGACAGAAAAATATATACAAGTTATTCTTTTAAACTGCCTTCCCCCAAAAGAATAATTTTCTCTAGACTATAAAAATATGCACATAAATCCTAATATTTGTTTTTCTATTTCTATGATACAGTATATGCCCCCACCCCCACCCCATAAAACAATTAAGGATAACTATAGACAAGCAATTGAGATAACTTTTCAAAGAAACTACATTAATTCTGTTTTCAGTACAGTTTTATTGGAAATCATTGACAATTGATAATTAACAACCTGAAAGCATTTCCAGATTTCAAGCAGGTGCAGGTTGCAATAGGCACACTCTACAGACAAAACAACAAAGCCCTCCATGACGTGATTACACTTATTCTGTGATTGCTACTTCCTGATCAGGGATACATTCAGTCATTAAAAAAAGCAAAAAAAAAAAAAAAAAAGTGTTGTAGAATTACCCATGGATTA
>NW_007776855.1:0-527 GCF_000696425.1 Galeopterus variegatus | reverse complement strand
GATTTCAATAACACTGCAAGAAAAGGAGGCAAATAACAAAAACTAGAGGAATACAATTGACATTAAAGATTTTTCAGTTTTGATCCCATTTCTGGAATAACATTTTCTTCATTTTATTCAAGATCTCTGGTTGCAAGGTACATTTCAAATGCCTGAATTGCATAGTATATAGTACTAAACACAATTTTTCTTTTAAATAACTATATTAAATATGTATCTCTGGCATGTAGACTAAACTTTGAAAATAAAGGTGAAAACATACCACTCTTATTGGGGAAGCTGTGCTTGTGTTGGGGCACAACCTAAGACTGCTCTAAAAATAGTCTATTTAAAAAAATAATAAAATAATAAAAAAAAATAAAAGTTAGAAATGATAAAGAGCTGCAAAAGATGGTTACATTGTGTAATGTTAAGTATACTAATTGTCCTGATTTGAGTATCACATATTGTACATAGGTATTATATCCAACACTGTGCCCCACAGATATATATAATCAATTATGTTTCAATAAAAAATAAATAAATGT
>NW_007776854.1:2799-3489 GCF_000696425.1 Galeopterus variegatus | reverse complement strand
ACATTTTTTTCCATAGGAAATTAATGTTAACATTAATAGGAAACAAATCATTAGAAGGTTACTTTTGTTTAATGATATAAATCAGAAATTTCTGGAAAACTTATTTCTAAAAAAACAAAGAAAAAGAATATCACCAATTGTTTTCCAAAGTAAGTATGCACCCACCTACACTGGTAAACACATTTGATAGCAGATGGCTCTTTAAATCCCAAATTCAATTATCTGTTTTCTAAAAAGAGAAAACAAACGGTGATTTTAATCATCTTTGATTATTCAATGTTGGCATATTGGAAGTTTTCTGATATGTTTACTTAGTTCACATAAAGATGGCAAGGGTCTGTGCCCTAGAAAAGCAAAGTACCATGATTAACGGTAACAAAGCCACTTTTACAGGTTGTTTTCAGGAATGGCTGCAATCCAGAGCTGGCAGTGATAGTAAAATGGAGAATGGGAATATAAAGATAGCTCATTGCTGGAGGACATGATTTTGTTTTTGCTTTTATTTCAAAGGTAGCTCATTGCTGGAGGACATGATTTTGTTTTTGCTTTTATTTTCTTCAATTTGTAACAAAAGTAGGCTTGCAACTCCTGGTAGTTTAACCAGTAGAACAAATATGTCTTTTAACAAGTGTACTTTAGCAGGTGCCAGGTAATTATTGAAAATTACAGTAGTGACCAGAGGCCAATTTA
>NW_007776854.1:0-874 GCF_000696425.1 Galeopterus variegatus | reverse complement strand
CTCAACCAGTGAGCGGACCGGTCTCCATATGGGATCCGAACCCTCAGCGGGAGCGCCGCCATGCTCCCAAGTGCCGCACTCTACTGAGTGCGCCACCAGGCCGGCCCTAAATTAACTTTTTCTACAGTTATTACAGTTAGAATAACAGGCTAGCATTTCATCATTCATGATTTTTGTTATTTTGTGTTTTGTTTTGTGTTGGTGGCTGGCCGGTACAGGAATCAAACCCTGGACCTTGGTGTTATCAGACTATACTCTAACCAACTGAGCTAACTGGCCAGACCTCATAATTCATAATTTTATAATTTCACTCCTAATGTGAAACTCCCATTTTCAAATTGCTGTGGAATTATTATGGAAGTTATGGTTTCACATTATGGTTTTAAAGAAATTTATCCTAGTAACCTAAACTTTTAATGGCTCTAATTGGTATAGAGTATAGAAAGTGGGTGTAGATGGGAGAGTATTTTTATGTGGTCTAATTAAAATAGTGTTATACTGAGACAGATGATATAGTGGAAAGCAGCTAGCCAGAGTGGGTCTGAATTTGGTCTCCTACACTTTCTGTGTGGTCACTCTATTTTTTTTTTTTGAGCCTTAGTTTCCTCATCTATAAAATGGAATTAAATAATAATATCCTACAATAATGCTGAGAGGTTTAGAGAGAATGTGCGCAAGGTGCCTTACGTACAGATTAGATGCTCAGTGAACTGCTATTACGTAACTCTCCTCTCACACACATCCATCTGGGAATGAATTCTCTTAGGCTTAGGTATCTGTTGCTAATGGGATGATCACGATTCCTGTGATGCTACTCAAATATGTAATTTCATTGCAGGCTGACATTCAAGTACAGGGAAAATCTGATATAATA
>NW_007776853.1:1992-3489 GCF_000696425.1 Galeopterus variegatus | reverse complement strand
TTTGGGAGGGCTAATTGTTATTGAGTTATGGGTCCTTCATCAGGTTTTAGATTCACAGATTACTAAGGTCTCATGGCTCATTTACAACATCTGCCATATATATAGGTTCATTTCTTTTTGAATACAGACTCCGATCTTTTCATAAAACTAATATTTTTATGTGACTATCTGGAGGCCCTATAGGAAATGATTCCACTTTGAAGACTGAGTTCCTTCTAGAATCTTATTAAAGCGTTCAGAGTATGAAGATAAATAAAGGAAAAGAGAAAGGGAGAAAAGTGGGGGAAGGAGATAACCTATATCCTCCACCACCATTAAAAGAAATACTGTCGGGTGCTACAACCATTGCTGATTTTGCTAACATAAGAAGAGAGTCCTTGGGCTGCAGAGGCAGAGCACCAATTTAAGTGAAAGAGCCTGAATCTAAGAGATTGAGATCCGGGTGTGAATCTCGCTTATGGCACTTAATAAGTGGGTGACTGTTTTATAGGATTTAAAGATTCTTTTGATGGAGGGACACAACATACTGATACTTGAAAAGGTGTAAAGAAAAACTTTTTGTTACTTACAGCTCCAAATGAGAGAAGACTGCCATGCAGGGCCACTCAGAAAGTTGAACCCGGGGACAGAGTAACAGCAAGCTGGAGCTGCAGAAAGAAGTTTATATGTGGCAAGTGGGTGGGATTAGCGAGGTTTCAGGGGCTTCCCACAATCATTACCTTCAAAGTATTTTTCCCTAGAGAGGTCTGTGTTCTGATGTTTGACAAGACTTTTACTGGGGCTGTGGTCTCAACCTCATTCTGTTTACAGAGATTCTCCTTCAGAAACCCGTTTTCAACAAGACCTGCATTGTGACTCACACTTTTCTACTGGGCTGCTTGTTTCTCCTCTGAGCGAGCATTCTAATTCTCCATGTGGATGCCCTCTGATTGGTGAGTTGCCCATGCTCCTCCTGTTTGCAGGGTTTCTCCCCATAGTGGATTCTCTGATGCTCAGAGAGATCTGCTCTCTAACTGAAGGCTTTCTAACGGTACATTTAAAGCATTTTCCCCTGTGGTGGATCTCCTGCAGTCAAAAGAGGAATGGGTTGTATACAGAAGTTTTCTCACACTCATGTCACTTAACAAGGTTTCTCTACTGTATGAACCACCTGATGCTGAATCAAGAAAGACTACTAAGTACAGTTTTTACTATACTGATCAGAACCAAAGCATTTCTCTCCAGGGTGTTTTTCAAGATTTGTTAAAAAGTCTTGCATTCTTTTTTTTTTTTTTTTTTTTTTTTTTTTTGTCCTTTTTTGAGACCGGCCACACCGCGCTCAGCCAGTGAGCGCTGTGAGCACACCGGTCATCCCTATATAGGATCCAAACCCGCAGTGGGAGCGCTGCTGCGCTCCCAGCATCGCACCCTCCCGAGTGCGCCACAGGCTCGGCCCAAAAAGTCTTGCATTCTGACTAAAAAACTTTTCAACAAATATTTCTCACCTGTGTGAAGTCT
>NW_007776853.1:0-427 GCF_000696425.1 Galeopterus variegatus | reverse complement strand
AGGAAAGGAAATAGAAGATGTTTCTGAGGTTGATTTACAATTAGCAGTAATGGACAATCATTGAAAGGAATCACAGTAAATGTGACAGTATATGACAGACACACTCTAAAAATAAGCAATTCAAGAGACAAGTCAATATTTAGTGGAAGGCTTGCTCCATTTGGGACACTTAGTACCATAAGTCAATCACCTACAGTGCCCTGGCGTCTCTTTTTATCCAGGACTTCTTAAATAGATCCTTCTCATGAGCTTTGCAGCTTGACATAAAAAGAAAATTAAGTATGTGGAATAAAAGTATAGTATGGTTTTGGCATTTAAAACAGAAGTTTTTTAAAAAAATACAAATGTCTAATTCTCCAAAGACAGTCAGGAAAGGCAGAGTACTGTTATATTGACTTTGCTCAAGGTTGGTTTTCTGGAAGACGTA
>NW_007776852.1:3276-3489 GCF_000696425.1 Galeopterus variegatus | reverse complement strand
TTTACACTGCATTATACTTGCTGATTTAAGAAATCCTAATATTCCAAAATACAGATTTTCTAAAGAAAAATTAATATCCACATAGAGTCTTCACTGGTGAAGTAACTGTTAAAGATTGTTAAGAGCTTAACAAAGGAGGGGAAATAGAAAATTGACAGCCATTGTCAGAAGGTCAATCAGTGCCAAAATTTCTTTAAAGGATTTCTTTCTCCC
>NW_007776852.1:0-1647 GCF_000696425.1 Galeopterus variegatus | reverse complement strand
AACACCAAGGCCACGGGTTCGGATCCTATATGGGGATGGCCGGTTAGCTCACTGGCTGAGCACGGTGCTGACAACACCAAGTCAAGGCTTAAGATCCCCTTGCCGGTCATCTTTATAAAAAAAAAAAAAAAAAAGAAAGAAAGAAAGAAATTTTACTCAAGCCAGCAGCTTTATGTAACAGTCTCTGAATGATGCAACTGATTACTGTTTTAAGTACAGTCTAATTAAATTTAAGTCGTTGGGTTTTCAGTACTGATCTAATGGATGTGACTGATGATACTGTAGTGAAATTTCTTCTTAGTCTAGAACTACATGCTCTAAAAAAAGATTCCGTTATACGAATATACCACATTTTATTTATCCACTTGTCAGTTGATGGACATTGGAGTTGTTAACACTTTTTGGCTATTATGAATAATACTGCTATAAACATCACAGTACAAATTTTTGTTTAGATGTATGCTTTCAATTCCATTCGGGTATATACCTAGGAGTGAAATTGCTGGGTTGAAGGGTAACTCTGCGTTTAAATTTTTTAGGAACTGTCAAAGCGGCTGCTCCATTTTACATGACAATCAACAATGTACAGGGTTCCAATTTCTACATACCCTCATCAACACTTGTTATTATCTACTTATCTGATTATTATCTATTATCTGTTGTTATTATCTGATTATAGTCATCCCAGTGGATGTGAAATGGTATCTTGTGGTTTTGATTTGCATTCAATTATAGCCTAAGATGTTGAGTATCTTTTCTTGTGCTTATTGGCCATTTGTATATCTTGTTTGGAGAACTGTCCATTGTAAGATCTTTTGCCCATTGTTTAATTCATTTATTTATTATTGAATCATAAGAGGCCTTTATGTGTTCTAGATACAGACCCCTGATCAGCCATATGATTTGCAAATATTTTCTCCCATTTTGTGGGTTGTCTCTTAACTTTCTTTATGGTATCCTTTGTAGCACAAAAGTTTCTAATTTTGGTGAAGTTTGATTTACCTGTTTTTTTCCCTTTGGTTACTTGTGCTTTTGGTGTTAGGTCTCAGAAACCATCACCAAACCCAAGGTTGTGAAGACTTACCTATGTTTTCTTCTAAGAGTTTTATACTTTTAGCTCTTATATTTAGGTCTTTGAATGATTTTGAGTTAATTTTTGTATTTTGTGTGAGGTAGGGATTCCTTGCACGTGGATTTCCAATTGTCCCAGCACCATTTGTTAAAAAACTGTTCTTTCTATGGGCCGGCTCGTGGCTCACTCGGGAGGTGCTGATAACACCAGGGCCACGGGTTCGGATCCCATATAGGGATGGCCGGTTTGCTCACTGGGTGAGCGTGGTGCTGACAACACCACGTCGAGGGTTGAGATCCCCTTACCGGTCATCTTTTTAAAAAACAAAAACAAAAACAAAAAAAACCTGTTCTTTCTCTATTTAATTGTTTTTGTGCCTTGTGAAATCAATTGAGCATATGTGTAAGGGTTTATCTCTGGACTCTCAGTTCTATTCCATTGATCTATATATCTTTCCTGTATCTGTCCATATATATACACACACTACACTGTCTTCATTACTATTTCTTTGAAGTAAGTTTTGAAATTGGAAAGTGTGAGTTCTCCAACTTTGTTGTTCTTTTTAAAGATTGTTT
>NW_007776851.1:2130-3489 GCF_000696425.1 Galeopterus variegatus | reverse complement strand
TTTTTTTTTTTTTAATGCATTTGTTAGAAAACTTTAGTAGGGGGTGTTGTTACTAGAGATAAAACATAAAGAAGGAGGAGTGGAAGGAAAGACTGGAAAAGTAGCCTCCCAAATGGGAAAAGCAGAACAGTTTGAGAGCTAGTTGTGATAGGTTTGATCCTCAGCAGTTACAGTAGATATTACAGTGACAAGTTAACTTTTGTGATCATAAACATATCTCTGATTCATGAAGTAAGGATTACATTATATTTTATAGGTTTCTTCATGTAGGTAAGTATCAGGTGAAATGATAGCTATGTGCTAAAGGGATTTTGAGGGTTTTTTGGTTTTTTTTTTTGTAAGTCAGTTGTTAATTCCAGAAGTTCATTTAAATACATAAAAGTAATGTATTTAATGTACAGAAAACCTCAATATTTACTTCTAATATTGTCAAGCACTGAGGTTTTCTATGATGATATCAATCTCTATCTACATCCTTTGAAGTGCCCACAAGTCTTAATTGTTGTTTTTCTGTTAAAAACTATAAGATTTTTTAGCATGTTATGAAATAAGCAAACATTTTCAGTACCTAGGAACTGAAGCATCATTCTCATTTCAAGTTGAGGCCTGCATATGTACATTATGTTCAAGAGAATGAAGGCCTGTAAAAATGTATAGTAAAAAGTACTGCTTGAGTGGGTATTGTGTACACACATAGTATAAAATATAGACATAGAAAGGCACACAGAAGGACAAAGTGCTAAATGGTGGGATTATAGGAATCTCGTTTTTTCTTTTCATACTGAATATCACTTGTATGAACATACTAAATAGAAGTTTAATAATGTGAGGTAGTAACAGATCCCTTAAACCAACGAACAGGAACAAAATTACTAGGTCAAATTGTATTCCTCTTCTACACCTTTTGATTCATATCACCAAGCTGCCTTCCAGGAGTCTTGTACCAATTTTTACTTCCACCAACAGTATACTCCAGTGTTCTTCCATAAACACACTAGAAACTATACTTTTTGTCAAACTAAGAAATGCATATATTTATTTATTTTACTTTATTTTTAGAAATGCATATATTTAAAATCAATTCTATTTTAATGTTTATGAAATAATTTCAGGAAAACTTTTAAAAAATTTAATACTTATGTTTTTGGTCTTACAGGAAAAACTCAATCTCAGTTGTATCCATAGTCCGGTTGTTAATGAACTTATGAGAGGAATCCGTTCACAAATGGATGGATTAATCCCTGGGGTAGAACCACGTGAAATGGCAGCTATGTGTCTTGGATTGGCCCACAGGTGAGAATTACCAGAAAATAAAGTCAACTTATTTTCATTTGATAAACACTTGCATAGCACTGTTTT
>NW_007776851.1:0-759 GCF_000696425.1 Galeopterus variegatus | reverse complement strand
GGAAACTGACGTCCAAGGTCAATATAGCTAGACAATTAGGTTGTTTCCATATCTTGGCTATTTGTGAATAGTGCTGTGGTAAACATGGGAGTGCAGATATCTCTTTGACATACTGATTCGATACATACCCAGTAGTGGGATTGCTGAATCATGTGGTAGTTCTATTTTTTTTTTTTTTTAGGAATGTCCATGCTGTTTTCCATAATGGCTGTACAAATTTACATTACATTCCCATCAACCGCGTATAAGGGTTCCTTTTTCTCCACATCCTTCCCAACACTTGTTATATTTTGTCTTTTTAGTAATAGCCACTCTAACTGGGGTGAGGTTGTATCTTGTGTTTTTTATTTGCATTCCGCTGAAGATTAGTGATGTTGAGCATTTTTTTATATAACTGTCAAGTTTGTATGTCTTCTTTTGGGAAATGTCTATTAAGGTCTTTGCTGGTTTTTTAAATTGGATTATTTGGCGTTTTTTGCTATTAAATTGTTTGAGTTCCTTGTGGTCTGCATATTAACCCCTTATCAAGTGTATAGTTTGCAAACATTCTCCCATTCTGTAGGTTGTCTTTTCACTCTGTTGATTCTTCCTTTGCTATGCAGAACCTTTTTAGTGTGATGTAATCCCATGTGTCTGAGTTTGCTTTTGTTGCCTGTGCTTTTTGAGGTCTGTTTTAGTCCGTTTTGTGTTGCTATAATAGAATTACCTGAGACTGGGTAATTTATAAAGAACAGAGGTTTATTTGGCTTACGATTCTGG
>NW_007776850.1:2431-3489 GCF_000696425.1 Galeopterus variegatus | reverse complement strand
CAAGTGACTTAAATGCTCTAAACTACAGTTTCTTCATTTGCAAATTGGGATTGAGATGACTGCCTCCACCATAAGGTTGTAGTGAACATCAGATGTATGCAAAAAAATTAATGTACACACAAAAAAATTAACAGAGCACCAAGCATATAGTAAATGCTCAACCATGTTTGTTAGTAACATCATTACTATACATTAAGTATTGTTCTGTTTTATCACACAGACATCATGCTTAATGCTCACAATAACCCTCAGACTTAGCTGTTATAATCTTCACTTTACCGATAAAGTAATTATGATGAAGAAAACTTTAATAAGGAATAGCTATTTTGTATATCTTCCTGTTGCATTTATTATGGAATTAATGTGATCATGAAGAAATGAATGCATAAGTTTTCTTCTTTTGGCCTTTCATAGAGTCCAGTGAAAAAAGAAAAATAATTTCATCTCTTATTTCTGTCATTATTTAGTGTCCACTAACACTCTCAAACTAAGTATTTAAATGCCAAGTTTATTAATGTTCCATCTCATTTTTCTCTCAGAGAAGCAATAAAAATATTTATAAGAAAGAGATATAAACCACATTGCTTCCCAAGCTCTAACACCTTGACTTCTTTCTTGGTTCTTCTACAAGCAGACTTTGCAGTATATTTTAATCTATGCCAAGTGAAACTAATTCTCAAAATAAATTTGAATAAATAAATTGCAGAATTTTGCAATTTCTTAACCAAATAGTCTGTAAAAACTCTAATAAATAACATCCACTCTACTTATTTTTCTCCCCAATATTATAAATTCATTCTCCAAATAAAAAAAGGAATTCAAATTGCCTGGCACAATTTTGCCTACAGAAACCCATATTTCTGACTCATAAGTTCCCCACCCTTTTTGTGTTTCCAATTCTTTTTTCTCAAAATGCATTTTATTATTTCTCAAAATTGACATCAAATTATCTAAATGGTACTGCCTAAAAACATTTTTTCCCTGTTTTGGAGCTGGCTGTCTAATTCAAAATTAGTATTTACTTCTACCATAATAGCTTTACTTAAGCCTGCCCTTCT
>NW_007776850.1:0-2301 GCF_000696425.1 Galeopterus variegatus | reverse complement strand
ATGAAGAAAACTTTAATAAGGAATAGCTATTTTGTATATCTTCCTGTTGCATTTATTATGGTATTAATGTGATCATGGAGAAATGAATGCATAAGTTTTCTTCTTTTGGCCTTTTCATAGAGTCCAGTGAAAAAAGAAAAATAATTTCATCTCTTATTTCTGCCATTATTTAGTGTCCACTAACACTCTCAAACTAAGTATTTAAATGCCAATTTTATTAATGTTCCATCTCATTTTTCTCTCAGAGAAGCAATAAAAATATTTATAAGAAAGAGTTATAAACCACATTGCTTCCCAAGCTCTAACACCTTGACTTCTTTCTTGGTTCTTCTACAAGCAGACTCTGCAGTATATTTTAATCTATGCCAATTGAAACTAACTCTCAGAATAAATTTAAATAAATAGATAAATTGCAGAAATTTGCAATTTCTTAACCAAATAGTCTGTAAAAACTCTAATAAATAACATCCACTCTACTTCTTTTTCTCCCCAATATTATAAATTCATTCTCTAAAAAAAAAAAAAGGAATTCAAATTGCCTGGCACAATTTTGCCTACAGAAACCCATATTTCTGACTCATAAGTTCCCCACCCTTTTTGTGTTTCCAATTCTTTTTTCTCAGAATGCATTTTATTATTCCTCAAAATTGACATCAAATTATCTAAATGGTACTGCCTAAAACCATTTTTCTTCCCTGTTTTGGAGCTGGATGTCTAATTCAAAATTAGTATTTACTTCTACCATAATAGCTTTACTTAAGCCTGCCCTTCTTGTAAATACAGAATTCTCTGCTGAGACAGTCATTTGAACATGATCACCAAATATTCACATTTCCCATTTCTCATCTACTACTGATTCTAATCTTCTCCTATTTTTTCAAGCAATTTTTTACTACCAAGTAGTTCAAATTCTTTCTTCCATTTGATTCAAGGATGTTACAGGAAGTAAGCTTGTGGTGGTATTTATATCAATCTTGTCTTTCAGCCAGCTCCTAGACCATTTTACCCCTTTTCACTAACTAGTCCATCTCATGTTAGTAAAAAGCGTACATATAGTCTAGAGGTAGTGGGAGCTAAAAGGTCAGGAGCATAGATTTGATGCTTATCTTTTATTCCTGTGTAATATTTGGTGAAAGATTAACTTCTTCAATGTTCTGTTTATTCACCCTTAAATGACAGTGCTGTCTTCCTGTTTTCGAGAGGTCATAGGCAAGCAAAGTGATTTTATTAGTCTGTTTCTGTGGCTTATAACAGAATTCTTTAAACTGTGTAATTTACAAAGGAATAAAGTTTATTGCTTACACTTTTGGAGGCTGGGAAGTCCAAAGTCCAGGGAACACATCTGGTGAGGGCCTTGTTCTTGGTGGCGACTCTGCACAGTGATACAGAGTGTCACATGGCTAGAATGGGCTGAGCAAGAGAGAGCTAACTTTCTCACTCATTCTCCTTAAAAAGCCATCAAAACCATACCCATTACTCCATGAATCAAGCACTCCATTACAAGGGCATGGTCCTCACAATCTAATCACCTTTTAAAGGCTCCACCTTTCAAATCCTTGATCGGATTTCCTACCCTCTTAACACTGTTACAGTGGGAATGGATTTTCTAATACATCAACTTTTGGGGGACATATTTAACCCATAGCAGTGCTTTAACTTTCTGATTGTTTACTTGAAATTTAATGGGTGAAGATTAAATACATCAACTTTTGGGGGACATATTTAACCCATAGCAGTGCTTTAACTTTCTGATTGTTTACTTGAAATTTAATGGGTGAAGATTAAATACATCAACTTTTGGGGGACATATTTAACCCATAGCAGTGCTTTAACTTTCTGATTGTTTACTTGAAATTTAATGGGTGAAGATTAAATACATCAACTTTTGGGGGACATATTTAACCCATAGCAGTGCTTTAACTTTCTGATTGTTTACTTGAAATTTAATGGGTGAAGATTAAATACATCAACTTTTGGGGGACATATTTAACCCATAGCAGTGCTTTAACTTTCTGATTGTTTACTTGAAATTTGATGGGTGAAGATTTTAAGTGTCCTTTCTACACACACACACACACACACACACACACACACACACACACACACACATACACAAATGGGAACTGTGGATGGTGACGGGTATATTCATTAATTTGATTGTGGTAATCATTACACAAAGTATACATCTATCAAATTATCATGTTTATCTTGAATAAATGCACATTTTATTTGTCAATTTAAAAAAAAGATTGAATTCAAAGTTTGACCTCTCCTAGTTGACCTGGAGGAATTTCACAGCAT
>NW_007776849.1:2870-3489 GCF_000696425.1 Galeopterus variegatus | reverse complement strand
GCAGGAGAGAGGAACAGAACAAGAGAAAAGTACAAAGGAAATATCAATTGTCCCTAAATATATTACTTATCTGTCTATATTAGAGATCTGAAGCAAATATAGAAAATTGTTGAAATTTGTTAAGCTTGGGTTGGGGTGGGCATTGTGTTACGAGACTCTCTACTTCTCTGTGTGTTTGAAATTTTTCATAGTCAACCACTAAAAGAAGATTGAGACAGACATCAGCCCTGTAGGGTTGGACAGGCCCTGGTCCTGATAGCATCTCTCCCAGCTCTGCTTGCCTTGAGGTGTTTAACAGAAAAAAATTAAAACCCATGTTTCACCAGAGCCTTCTTTGTAGCATTTTGGGGAAGAAAAATCTTTTCTTCTTAGCAACTATTCTCAAGAACATCTATCAATAACCACATCTTCCCTTTTCTGAATATCAACTTCTTTCAATCTATAATTCCCAGGAAATGTAGCTCCTGTCCAGTACACTTAGCAGTCAAACTGGTCATGTCTGAACCATATCACTCTTTGAATTTGAGCTTAAGCTTAATGGTCCCTTCCTGCTGGAGTTTCTATGATCGATGCCTTCATCAGAAGATTTTTCAACTTTTTTTTTTTTTTTTTTTTTTTT
>NW_007776849.1:0-1316 GCF_000696425.1 Galeopterus variegatus | reverse complement strand
GCAAGGCCGTGGGTTCAGATCCCTATGTAGGGATGGCTGGTTTGCTCACTTGGGAGAGCGTGGTGCTGACAACACCAAGTCAAGGGTTAAGATCCCCTTACCGGTTATCTTAAAAAAAAAATAAAAGAAAGAAAAACAAACCCTGGTGACTTCTCCACGTCTAGTAATTCCATTGCCCTTTACCTGCTCCCCTTCCTCTGTTGCTCAAGGCTCACTCACAGCAAGAATTCCGGGAATCTACTCCAGTTCAGCCCCATCCACACTCCCACATCCAGTCCCAGGACCCTGTCCCAGTGCCATGCGTGTTAACTAACAGTGATGTTCATTCGTCAGACATACTCACTTCTTGCAGTCAAGGCACAGTCATGACCTTATAAGTGTGGTTTAGGGGGAAAAGCTAGAGCTTTGGAATCATGTAGTCCTGGGTTCAAATGGTATTTCTGTACTTGGCTCCTGTATGACCTTCAAAAGTTATTTAATCCTTCCAGCATGTTTTATCCCCTGGTAGAATGGGAATACTGAGGTCTTTCTCATAAAGTTGTTGAGAAGTTAAAGAAGATTCTTGCAATAAATATTAAGGCCCTTTCTCTTTCACATGGTCACATAAGAGACAACCAAGCATTCTTTTGCCCTGTTAGAAAAACGGTGGGAAAAGAGTGAAAAGGAAAGGCATTTAAGATCTCCATAGCAACTTGTCTCATCTTGTCTGAATTTTTGCTTAGAGGAAAATTGGGAGCAGGGCAAGGAGAGAGGAACTGGGGGAGTTTCTCTTCAAGACTCTGCCCTGAGCAAGTTCCTCACATCTCCTTAAACGTGAACTTCTGTCTGGTGGGGAGGAGGAGAGTAGGGGAAGGCTCAGAGAGAGACTTCTACAAAGCAACCAGAAAGATTTATCTTCTTATTGATTTGTAGAGCTATTTATATACTCCAGATAGTAATTCTTTTCTCTGTTATAAGCACAAAAATATTTTTTTTACAGTTTGTGGCTTCTCCTTTAACTTTGTTCTTGGTGTTTGTTGTTTAGTTGTATGATTATTTATTTCTATAAAAGTTTAAAAAAAGGCAAATAAAACACAATGTTAGCATTTTTAAAAAAGCTCTGTAAATGAATATTTAACTGGCAAATGGGTGTTTGTTATGCTGTTAGTTATAGTTGTTCTTTTCCATACTTGTGATATAAAATGAAAACAGGGCTGGCCAGCTAGCTCAGTTGGTTAGAGCATGGCACTGATAACACCAAGGTCCAGGGTTCGATATCTGTATCAGCCAGCCACCAAAAATAAAAATAAAATAAAATAAAATAAAATAAAATAAAA
>NW_007776848.1:2245-3489 GCF_000696425.1 Galeopterus variegatus | reverse complement strand
CATTTCATTGTCTTTCTTGACCTTGACCTTTTGAGGAATACAGGTTCATTATTTTGTAAGATGTCCTTTAATTCGGGTTTGCTGGTATTTCCTCATGCTTAGACTCTGGTTTTGAATTTTTGGCAGGAGTATGACAGAAGTGAAGTTGTGTGTTTCTTAAGGAATCATATCAGAAGTCTCTTGAGGTCAGTCTGCCCAAACATTGGTGATGTTAACTTTTGTAACTTGGTTAAGGTGGCACCCGCCACGTTTATACACCTGAAACCTACAGAGTTTCTGCCTAAGAACAAGTTTAGGGGAGTCTGTAGCTGCTTGCTCTTCCAAAATGTCTTCCTTTTGCTTTGTTTATGTTGGTGATTGTTTTGACCTAACTTCTAGGGAATGCATTATTTGCATTTTGTCTGGAATCAAAACAAGCCTAGGTTATTCTTCGGCTGCTTGCTTGCTATTCCTGGCTGAGAGCTGTGTCAATGCCTGGGTGGCAGTGGGCCTCTCCCAGCCACTGCCGGGGTCACCACCAGTTATTCTGCATGCCTGTGGCACCCAAATGAATGGAGACTGACCAGCTCCGTGGGTGGGAAGGAAAAGATTTGCAGGATGACAGGGCACTAATTTTCATGGGAAAAAGTCCACCCCAGACCTTACTTCTGGTTCTTGAAATAGTCGAGTGAGAAAATGCTTTTTGAAGATGAATTTCAGCTGAAGAGCCATTCAAGAGAGTTCAGTTTCTGAAAGCACTCACGTCCCCCACCCGCCCGGGTCTCTGCAGCTGTGTGGTGTGGGAGGGAGCCAGTGTGATCCCGCACACGTTGTGAATGGATTGAGACAAGTAATCAATATTTCATTTCTATATTTACAACTCCACCATAATGCAAGTCTGACACAGCAACTGTCCATTAAGGAAAACGAAAAAAAAGAAAGAAATTTGCACGAGGGTGTCTCACATGGCTTTCTGCATACATTTCCACTGACCAACTGAAGCCACACCCTCAGGAGAGCTGGTTATTTTCAGGTGGGTCTTGTTGGAACATGGCTTCATTGCACCGTGCACTTCAGCCCTTAGTGCCAATTTTTGCAAAGTTACCAAAGGGAAACGAGGAAACAAGAAAGTACTGAGCCCAGGCCAGGTGAAGACCTGTTGTCTCGTGTTTCATTTCCCCCAGGAGTTTAAAATATTTAGAGGATACATTACGGATTAATCCTTCATTTTGATTTACTACTCTGAATGTTTCAATGTACCTTTT
>NW_007776848.1:0-744 GCF_000696425.1 Galeopterus variegatus | reverse complement strand
TTTTCAGAGGCTTTCAGGATCCACCCTCAGCACTGTGATAGCAAGAGCCTTTTATTTCCCATAGAATCCAGATATTTCAAAAGAAAGAAAAAAAATGACACGTGGCAAGTGGAGTGGGAAATGACCCAGGATTATGTAGTCACTTCTCTGGTTCCTATTGCTCAAGAGTGGTCAGCCGTCCCCCAGGACTTGCATGAACAGAGTCTATGCAAACACAGAACTCACTTTCAGCTCCACTTAAGAAATGCGACGTGTTCTGGTCAAGGCCAGGTTGAGAACTTCCTTACTCAAAGTGGGGCATTTTGTCACTCTTGGTCAGCGTTACCCTGCTTTCCCCCTGCTGCTCACTCCGGATTCTACCCACTCTCACCAGGAACAACTGTTTAATGGGCGTTTATAAATGTTTATGGAAATACACTTTTTGCTTGTGTTTTTATGTTTCATCCGGCATTCCTTTTCTATGCCGTTTACCTATGGGTTCAAGATTCACTCTCTACTTCACAGCCTTCTTGTCTCTCATATGAATTTCTTCTTTCTGGTCCTCTTCTGGGGAGATGAAATATGCTTAAAAGAAGGCCCCAGTGCCTTGTGACCCTCTGGGTTTTGCAGAGATCCTGCAGGTGCAGCCAGCTCTGGGAGGCCGTGGGCGAGGGCTTTCCTGGGCAGGAGAAAGTCTTGCACCCGAGGCAGTCCTGAGAAGCTGGCATGGCTTGTTTCTGAATTCATCTTTATGGTTGGTGGAGA
>NW_007776847.1:0-3489 GCF_000696425.1 Galeopterus variegatus | reverse complement strand
AGCGCCGCCGCGCTTCCCAAGCGGTGCACTATAGCAGTGCGCCACCGGGCCGGCCCAACATTTTGATTTTTAACAATAGTATATGTATATGTCCTTTGCATACTGGAGGATAAACAGAGGTGTGCTCTGGCGGCCCCCAGCACCAGCTCTGATGTAGGATGCATGTGAGCCAGGAAGCCAGGGACTTTCAGAAGCCGGGGACTTTGTGAAGCCAAAGGGGAGTCACGCATGGTCTCTAATGGATAAATTAGGGCAATTAATTATTTCTTAAGCAGCATAGTTTATTTTGCAGACAAAATTTTTTGGAGCTTGTTAAAAAAAAGAAAACGGTCATGGAGAGATCAGACAGCGGCCCGGATGCCCCTTGCCACCTAAGATCTTAGATCCTCAGATTTTATCTGCTCTGGACCAAGGCCCTCTCTGCGGCAGGCAGCAGGTGGTAGTGACTTGAAGTAAAAAGGTGTGGCCTCCATAGTTCTCTGCAGACCCCACCATGCATACGACGCAGAGACACAGGGTCCCCCACCCCAGAGACCCCCACAACCACTCACCCAGGAGCAAGAAGGCAATAGTGTCCCCAGACACAGCAGCTCAGGCTGCCCAAATCAACAGCAGCCGTAAAGTCAGAGTCTGCTGACCAGGACCCCCCAAGCCTGAGGTCAAAGGTCAGCAGTTTTATTCAGTCAGTTCACAGCTGCCGCAGCAACTACGTGGAGTCCTTTGGGCACAGATGTTTCAAGGACTAGGAACACGGGAGTGGTCAGAAGCAGCCCCACATCCGGCAAAGTCTACATGAAACAGTTTATTTTAGGATGTTACAAGTTCAGCATAAGATGCATTCAAGAGAAAATTCTACCTTGCTGATTGTGTGTAGCTGGTATATTCTGAGATGCAAAATAATTTTCCCAGAGAAGACAAGCTAAGCACGATTAGAATCACTGGAAATTAGTTACCAGAAAACAAAAGGCCTTCCTCATTTATTCATTCAACATGTGTGTATCAATAGTCACCGCTTTCATTTTGAAAGCCCCACGCTGGGTTTCTAAAAGGCCAGTCACAATGCCATCGTGACTGCACTAGACGTGGAGCGGGGCCCACGGAGCACCACGGTCCTGGTGTCTGCGGCAGCGGGATCTCACCCTTGGGGTCTCCTGGCCTTCGCCCCCACCCCAGGGCTCCCTCCACCTCCTCAATTCTCAGAGCCTGGGGAGGGGCCTGGGCGGCCAGCTCCAGGGCAGGAGCAGACCTCCCATGCTAAAGAGGGGCTGTGTCTCCTCCCTGAGCTTTCCCCAGGTCACTTGGGGCACTCGTTCCGCTGACCCTTTCTGGGTGGGCTAGTCTCGGTCTGATTCTCTTCTTTAGATCAACTGTCATCAGGAGCCCCAGCCGCAGACCCTCACAGGCTACACGGCTCACCAGGGCCCTATGCGAGTAGGAGGGGATCGGACTACACGTGCCGACCCCGAACACCCTTCCCCGCCCCTGGCTTCTCCCAGCCTCAGTCGGGGACTCAGGAGAGCTGGCCCAAGCCCTGAGTCCCCACAGGACGGTCCTGGCCCGTGGGCCTCGGCAGGGCCTCCCCAACCCCAGCGAGCTGCCCATCTGCAAGTCCTGGCTGGCAAATACAACCTGCTCTGACTTCTTCATCCGCCTATTTTTATCCTTCACACTTTAAGCTGAACCAAATCCTTTCTGGAACAAAGTGTGAAGAAGGAAGAAGGAAAAGAAAAAGAAAAAAAAAGAGGAAGGAAGGAAGGAAAGGGAGAGAGGAAGGGAGTCGATTAGTTAGTTAGTTGGTCGGCAACCAAATCCTTTCTGGAACAAAGTGTGAAGAAGGAAGAAGGAAAAGAAAAAGAAAAAAAAAAAGAGGAAGGAAGGAAGGAAAGGGAGAGAGGAAGGGAGTCGATTAGTTAGTTAGTTGGTCGGTGTTGGCCAGTTGGTTGAGCCCTGCCAGTGGGCACAGAGCTCCTTGGCAGTGGGGACAGTGGGAGCGCCTCAGTGGGTCACGGTAGGAGGAGGGGACCACACCCCTTACCAGCACAGGCAGGACAGTGATGTGGCACCAGGGATGGGGTGCTGGGGAGGAAGGCACAGCCGCAGTCTCCATCGTCTTTCTGGGCACATCTGCATACACGAGCACCTCACCTCTCCTGGGACCATTGGCCCACTCAGGCATATGCTGGGTGAGAGCCTGGTGGCTCCCAGCGACCTGGGAATACACCCCAAACCCATCCCATTCCAGTGGGTCCCCACACATAGCCCCCGAGTGCCCCTCCTCTGGATGTCCTGGAGAACGTGGACACCCTGGCCTGAAGCTGAGCTGGCACCAACAAGCTTGGGAAGGGGCACACAGGGACAGCGAGGACACAGAAATGCATGTCTCCACCGTGGCCTGGGTGGGCAGACGTCCCAATGAGGACGTCCCTCTGCCAACAGGCAGGTGCTTGTCAGACACAGTCATGAATGAGAGGCTCCCATGCAGGCCACGCAAGGCACAAAGGCACCTCTCACCTCCTTTACCCACAGCAAGCTCCTGGGGGGTGACACATGATTTCACTTACAGCTGGGGAAGCTGAGGCACCAGTTCATGGTCACACAGCAGGGGCTGGGCCAGACTTCCATCCACACCTGTCTGCCTCCCAGGCACCAGCCCCTCCAAGGTGTGTACCTATGGTGGCAGGTTGACAAGTCCTGCTCTGATCTCCCAGCCCATATGTGACTGTCTCTTAGGTTCCCAGAGCACAGCCAGGCCTGCAATAGGCTTGAGAAGCCTGCGGTCATCTAGGAGCCACAACAGGGGCCCAGGGACAAGGTGTCATGAAACATTTTCCAGATGAGGAAACTGAGTCCTCTAGCCCCAGCACAGGCTCTGTCTCCCTCACGGTGTCCCTCTGTGAGATTTGAGGCCTGAGGATGAGGAGGTGCCCTTGGTACATAGCCCGGCCCCAAGACGGAGTGAGCTGTCGGTCCTCAGTGAGCGAGACCCCGACCCGGGGCACAGCATCCAAACCAGGTGGCCTTCTGCTGCCCACCCGCCACTCAACACAGAGGCCTGGGAAGGAGGGGCCCCAGGCGGCTGCCGGAGAGCTGCAGGGGTGCACTACTGCCAAGAAAGGCTTAACTGCTCTGCACACCGTGAACCCCCATGACAACCTCACTGGGGGCTGGGGCTTCCTGTTGCCTTCACAGTGTGCAAAATTAAATCCTATCTGCACAGGCACGTACACACACACACACACACACACGCATACATTCACAGTGTGCAAAATTAAATCCTATCTGCACAGGCACGTACACACACACACACACACACACACACACACACGCACACGCATACACACCACGCACATTCATTCCTTTCACTCCAGTCTGATTTCAGGCAGCGATGCTGTGTGCCCCAGTCATCCAGGAAAACACGGACATTCTAACTGTCGTGCTCACAGATGCAGAGTGTGAGTAACACACAGCAAACAGCCTGGGACAGCCCGG
>NW_007776846.1:0-3489 GCF_000696425.1 Galeopterus variegatus | reverse complement strand
TACATCTTCCCAAAACAGTTTGTATGTCCCCTGAGAATAAAATCCATGTCTAAATTCTTTATATCTTTCAACATATTATTTTTTCCTAAATAAATACTAAATATTTGGGTAAAGATAAACTGAAAGTGAGTTTTAATCCTGTTAGAGATTTAGAAGTAAATCTGGAAAATATAAGTCTCAGTTTCATACACATACGTGTATGTCCATGGTTTTAAATTATGTTGCATTATAATTAAGTATAAACGTCATGACATTATTCTAGAAACATCTTAACAAAGTCACATGTGAAATTATATATGTATCTAAAAATAGACTAAATACTGGCATAATTCACTTTTTAGCTTAGCCTTTTTGTGGAAACATATTTACTGTAATAAAAATTTAAGTGATTGATCTGACTTGAAAGAAGTATTTTCTTACACTGTATTTAACAAAAGATATTTTAAATAGGAAGTGAAAAAATAAAAAGTACATATAAGGCAACAGAAAATATTTTTTTTAAAAAAATGGGCAGTGTACAAATTTCTTCCTCTGAAAATATGAGATTGAAAAAAAGAATAAGACCATTTCAGGAGAAGCAAATATCACCATCTCAGTGTCTCTTAACCACTAGAATTGTTTAACAGGAGGTTAATACTAATTAAAATTTCACTGCTGCCAAGCATTATTTACTGCAGTTGCACTGAATGAGTTTTAAAGCGGCTCAATCTCATTTCCTTGTTAAAGATCGTCATACAGAAACTCAGGCATCTCAGATTTAATCAGAGCCACTCTCTCGCCTCCCCCTTTCCCCAATAGAGAAGAAACACATTTGGTACTGGACGACCTCAAGAGATTATTAATCTATAAAAATGTTCTTGCCCTCCCACAACCTCCCAGCCTATGACAATAATTATGATGGCTGCTGCAGAGTTGTATTGCTGTTAAAAATGGCAATAATAATGATGGAATTAAATCCTCTTTCCTTATGTATAAGTGCAGTGCTTATTTCCATGCTCTTTGGATAGGATCCATTCTTTCCTAGGAGTCATGGCAATGCATCATTCTTAAATGTACTGTAAATCTTCTAATAATTAATAACTGCTAGGGCTCAGTTCCTTAAAAAATGAATTCATATGAATTATGAATCACCTGTAACTGAATTCATTTTTCCCTCCCCTCAGCTGTAAAACCAAGAGGAAAGGGAATGACTGTCAAATATGTAAGTAATAATAAAAAATTTTCTTTAAAATATTTTGATTTCTTAGGTTGGCTTTATTTTTTACTGGATTAATTCTTCAGAACTGTTGTTGGACTGTTATGTTCAAGAAGGTATATTTTGTTGCGTTTGGTTTCTCAGACATAGTTTTGGGTTACAAATGTGAATACCTTTGTGCTATATGCTTAGTATAGCTCATGTAGAAAAAAATAAATTTTAAAAGAATCAAAATAAACAGACATAACACTATATGTAATTGCTATTAAGTTTTTGTAGTATAGCCATCTAAATTATTTTATACACAAACATCTATTTGTCTATATCTATATCTATAGGGTACTTCAAAAAGTTTGTGGAAAATGGAATTAAAAGATAATACAAATCTTTCATTGAACTTTTTGAAGACCCCCTCGAATCTATATACATGTCTATGTCTATATCTATATCTATATTGTGTTGATGAGATTATATCATACATTATATTTTTAGCTTATTTTTACTTCAAGAAATATTCTTTACACTATTAATCTATATACATGTCTATGTCTATATCTATATCTATATTGTGTTGATGAGATTATATCATATATTATATTTTTAGCTTATTTTTCCTTAAGAAATATTCTTTTGTTCTTTTTATTTTATTTTATTTTTTTTTTTTTGGTCCTTTTTGAGACCAGCCACACCACGCTCAGCCAGTGAGCGCTGTGAGATCACCGGTCATCTCTATATAGGTTCCCAACCCGCGGCGGGAGAGCCGCCGTGCTCCCAGCACCACACTCTCCTGAGTGCGCTGCGGGCTCGGCCCCAAGAAATATTCTTTACACTATTTCAAATTGGAAGGTGTATGCTACTTTATTGTTATTTAAGAATTGCAGATTATTTCACTGAATGAGTAATTTATCTAACCCAAATCATAACTCATTCTTTATTTTTCATTTTTATTTTTAGTCACTAAAAAAGGACTAGTAATGTACCAAATTATATATTTTTGTACATTTTCTCACTAATATGCTTTAAAATTTTTATTGGTACCTTTCCTTCTTCCATTCTTGTATATCTCTATGTCCTATCTATGATTTTCAACTTTTCATGAAAGCAGCAGTTCAAAAAAACTTAATAGCTTGTCCAAAGTCACACAGTCAATAATCAGTCGAACAAGACTTGCTTTTATCTGCTTTCGAAATTAAGAGATAGGTTGTGGCATTGTGGGTAAGATTTAGAAATGGACAAAATTCTGAGTGAGTAATTGAGGTACAGCTTTAGTGCAGTAAAGGGTCCTGGATGAAAAAGGCAAAAGTATAGGAAAAGTTACTGTAAAATACAAAGAATACATCGCTTCTTTTCTGTTTGGCTCAATTTTATAATGGAAGAAGTTTTCTTTGAGTAATATCTAATAACTTAATTCTCAGTTATTCTAAATACAACAATACTATTTAAAACCTATAAGATTCTTTTGTAATTATCCAATTAATTTTTATTAACGTTTCTTTAACAAATAATTTAAAAAAATTTTTAAATGATATTCCCAAGTTTTCACATTACGTAAAATAGTTTGAAATTTATATTATACATCTTAAAATATATGTAATCAATGCATACAGAAGCACATACACACACATTAAAAAAAAGAAAAAAAAGAAAGAATACAGGAAAGGAAAGAAAGAGAGAAGAAGAAAATCACTGGTTTATTCTGCCTCTCATATTTGGTGCATCGACTCAAAGATGTATGCTGTATAGTTTAGGGGTCATTTGAATATGGAAAGTATGTCTCAGTTTATTTTTATTTTCTTTCCATGAAAAAATGGAAGTGTAGAATTCTGGGGAAAAGGGAAAGGGCAGGCTGTGGTTAAGTGTGGGGATGCTGTTTCAAACAGCAAGTACTAGAATGCTTAATAGATATACTACCCTTTTTAATACAGAAATGATGGCCGTTAATCTGAAAAATATTCCCACTCTCTGCTTGCTTGCCCCCATACTTTGAATTTGTTTAAACCGGATTTTCTCCTATGTTAGTAAGTAACTAGGTCAGTATGAGAGCCAATCAAAACTGATGTGTCACGTATACCTTAATTGAAATCTCAATTTTTACAGTATGTTGTAATGTAGGGGAGGATTCAAAAAGAAGGAAAATTTGACCCCTACTGAAGAATTTAGGATAAGTGGACCAGATGCTTCTAACCAAACAGTATGGGAGGAGTTTTCAGTTTTTCAATTTTGCTGTACTTTGTGTATATTTTTAGACCTTTGCTGGGGCACATCAGACTAACAAGAAAACTATGACACTAAAA
>NW_007776845.1:1396-3489 GCF_000696425.1 Galeopterus variegatus | reverse complement strand
TTCAGGTTTGCAAGAGTTCAGAAAATAAACTATCCATGTGTGGTTCCTGAACAGGTTAAAGTTGTGCTCTTATTGACCAAGATATGAATCCTGATGAAGACCTCAAGCAGAAGAAGTCATCAAAATCGGTTGAACAGAAAGGTAAATCTCAATAATTATTGCTGATTTGGTTACAAAACAGAAGGCAAACATAAGGTAAAATATTAATTTAATATCAGTTATCTGGGCCTAAAATGATAGATTATATTAAGGGAAGCACAGAAGTGTGGGAAAGACAAAGCATAGAAGGAAACTGAGATAATGTTATCATTTTATATGAAGAAAACCAAAATCTACCTTTTCTTTTATAATCCTGATCATTAGAAAATATGAGTTAAAGCACAATTTTGAAAATCCTAAAGGTAATCTTTAATACAATTAAAAAACAAATTCTTATATTTTAAAATACTAGAGTGTAAAAGCTCGTAAGACATATGCAATATTACCAAGAAACCATGAGAAAAATCACAAATCAAGGTAAAAGAAATATGAGTAAATATATTAGTTATAATAATAGTTGTGAATAATTTAAAACTCCTCAATAAAATTAGGCAAAAATAATTTAGATTCAATTTAAAAACATCAAATTGCATGATTCTTTTAAGAGAGATTCTAAAACAGAAATTATGCAGACAAGTTAAAAATAAAAGAATGGATAAATATACATGAAACATTTACAAAAAAATACTAATTTAAGAAAAGGCAAAAAGATATTAATGGTATAAATGCCTTGCTAAATAGTCATTTAGGAGAGAAAAACTAAAGATAAAAGCACAAGTTTGTTTTAAAATAATGAAAATAGGACCATGATATATCAAACTTTATGAAATATGTCTAAAGGCAAATATGTGGCCTGAAATATTTTTTGTTCTAACTAAAAAAGAACAAAAACTTGAATTTAACTTCAAGAAGTTAAAATAGAAACAATGAGAGAATCTAAACAAAATAAAAGGAAGAAAATATTTGAAATAAATATACAAATTAATGCATGAGAAGATGGAAAAATAGTCAAATTGACAAATAAACTATAGTACTTAATTCCTAAAGAACAAGAACAAACAAACAACAATACAAAAGGGCTAACATATCTAATCAATAAAAAAGAGTGAACAAATAAATACAATTAGAAATAAGGAAGAACATATCTTAAAAAGGATTTAGTAACAGATGTAGAGATCATTTTAAACTATAATTTTAAAAATATTTGCATACATATATTAGCTTAAGAAATTTGAAAATCATAATAATGAGAATTCAAAGATGATGAAGGAAAAAGTTGTTAGCCAAACCTGAAAAGACCAATATATACTGAAGAACTGAAGTTGAAAAAGTTTTCAGTTACTACCTTCAAGACAACTTCAGGGTCAAGAATTTATCAATGAGTATTTTTCAGCTTTCAAGAAATTCATCTTGAAACTCACTTCACTAAGCGAGGATGACTCTCAGAGCAAAACCTAAAAACAACTCATGTGTATGCAAATTTTGAATAAAATATTGGCATATTTAATTCAGGCATATTAAAATAATAATTTACCCTAAATATTTAATGATTATCTTAAGAATTCATGCAAATAGATCTTAATGAATACATCACACCAAGAGTTTATAAAGTAAACATAAACATCTCAATCAATCTGGAAAATAATGTGATAAAATTAAACTTTTGTGTTTTAAAACTTACTTACTAAGCTCAGAATAAAATGCTAATCTATTGACATATAAAGACTATTTATTTATCTTTAACATATAGCCATCATATTATATGACAATACATAAGAGGCATCAGAAACAAGTCAAGAATATTTAAAGATACTACCACTCTCATTTCCACCTGTTCTAAATGTGGTAGCCAAAAAAAAAAAAAAAAAACAGGAAGAGGTGTATTTGTTAATTAAAAAAAAAAAACACTACCAGATATATAGGTACATTATTTTCAAATAATATGATTGTTCACATAAGTCGTTTAAAGGAACCAACAGTATTGGATCTAATAGTTCAGTAAAGTGATCAATGCAAAATAAATGCACAAAAATCAATCATATTGCTAATAATAA
>NW_007776845.1:0-834 GCF_000696425.1 Galeopterus variegatus | reverse complement strand
AAAAAAAAAAAAAAAAAATCAGGAAGAGGTGTATTTGTTAATTAAAAAAAAAAAAAAACTACCAGATATATAGGTACATTATTTTCAAATAATATGATTGTTCACATAAGTCGTTTAAAGGAACCAACAGTATTGGATCTAATAGTTCAGTAAAGTGATCAATGCAAAATAAATGCACAAAAATCAATCATATTGCTAATAATAACATCCAATCAAAATATAATGAAAAATATATCATTTGCAATAATAACCAAAATATCACAACATACAAGAACAAGAATAATTTGTAAAAGAATTGTGTGGGACTGATAAAATGAAGAGGTTGTGAGAGGAATAAAAAGACTTTTCAGGAAAAGAACATACTTGTGGCTGAATGAGGAGAAAATAAGTATAACATAATCCATCAAAACCCCATTATATATCCTTGGAGTATGGGTGTGATAGGAAGAGTATATTTTCAAAGCAATTCTAAGGTTTATTTAAGGAATAGATGAGAGAAACTAAAAACAAAAAATGTGAAAGCTTAATAGGGAAAACTTGCTCTAGTGAAATGTAAAAATAGATACAACGATGGTATAGTATAAATAGATCACAAGCTAACTCTAGTACATTAAAAAAAAATGACAAAAATGAAAAAGCTCCATGTGAGATAAAGGTTACATCATAAATGAGTAAAAACATAAAAGACAATCATTAATGATGTGAAACAATTGTTGAACAAATTGAAATAAAATAGTTACTTCCTCACTTTGTACTATAAAAGAAAATAAACTGTAGAATGTTTAAATATTTTAATGTTAAAAACTAAAACCACACACACACACACACACACAC
>NW_007776844.1:2764-3490 GCF_000696425.1 Galeopterus variegatus | reverse complement strand
GCCTCAGTTATTCCTTCCTGCATCACAGCCTGGAAGCTTTCTCAAGGCGGTAAGCTGGGCAAGCACAGGGCTCACCTTCTTTGTTTTTTTTTGTCTTTCAGGGATCGTTGTTCTTTTTTACTTGGTGTGGAGTATCTTGAAAACCACCGTTTCATATATCTTGTCTTTTTAGGGTTGTTTCAGACTAGATAGTGTATCCAGTCCCTGTCACTCCATCTTGGCTGGAAGCAGAGATTAAGGGTGTTTTTTAAAAGAAGCTATCTTACACACTTTTATGAAATTGACAAATCAAAATTCCAGAAAAACAGTGCATCAAAGTTCATGCCTAGCACATGCTGAAGAAATGACCCATTTAACTGTTCACTATATTCTTGGGATTGAGGCTGATGCTAAGTTTGTGGATAATACCAATTTCTTTTTTTTTTGACCGGTAAGGGGATCGTAACCCTTGGCTTGGTGTCGTCTGCACCACGCTCAGCCAGTGAGCGAACCGGCCATTCCTATATAGGATCCGAACCTGTGGCCTTGGTGTTATCAGCACCACACTCTCCCGAGTGAGCCACAGGGCCGGCCCAATACCAATTTCTACATACACACAATGGCAATATTTTTCAAACCCCAGATTGGGACATTTGGGATAAGATTTTTTGACTTATAAGAAGAGGCTACTCAGACACAGGTTAGTGTAAATATACATTTGATAACTAACCTAACTCTCATAGAAAA
>NW_007776844.1:0-815 GCF_000696425.1 Galeopterus variegatus | reverse complement strand
GGGCAGGAGTGCCCCTGGCTCAAGATTAGTCTGGTCCACTGATGTCTCTAGCTGTCTCCTGACCCAGAAAGGGGTGGTCCTTTCTCCCTCCTTGTAGGAGCTTTGAGATTCTTTATTCTGGGATGGGCCCTGGGGATCTGGCAGTGGGATTGGGATTAGCCGCCTTCAGCAAGGCAGACACTGGTTGCACGGGTGGCCGTGGCATGAAAGGTCTGCACCGTGGTGCACAGAGACCCCCGGAGCTGTGTGAGCCCTGGCAGGCGTTCCTGGTCAGCAGGGATTGCACCTGCTGGGCTGGCACCTGTACCACTTCCTAAAAAATGGCCTCAGAAATAGCTCCCAGAAAGGAGATGGGGCGTTTCAAAAGCGGTGGAGGCCGGTCTCCTGAGGACTCTGCTGCTTGCTGGGCCCGGAGGGCTCTCTTGCAGGCTTCCTCTGAAGGGCATCGTGGTCTCCTTGCTTTCCTCCTGTAGCCAGTGTACGGGGCCTTTTATTCTTTTTTTTCCAAGTTTAGTTCTATGCTCAGCACCAGGAGAGGTCCCTGTTATATCACAGCAGCAGATTGTCCTCTTCCTGGGGTTTTCCCCATTTGGGGGACACTCTGAGCTGGACATGTACTCGGGACTCGCTTTGAGCTTATTTTCCATGGAATACGTCTCTTCAATTTGACTTGGGTTCTGAACCTCATGCGTTCTCTTCCCTGGAACTGGCACTGGCTGTTACTCCAAGCAGTACTGTTTAAACTTTGGAGGCCGGGAAGTCCGAGGTCCAGGGAACACACTTGGTGAGGGCTGCCATACTGGTGGGAACTCTGT
>NW_007776843.1:0-3490 GCF_000696425.1 Galeopterus variegatus | reverse complement strand
CCATTATTAAGGCATAGTCCTAAGAACTTATTATAATACTCTTAATCTTAACAACCGTATGTAAGTAGGTTACAGCATTCTCATTTTAAGTATGAGGAAATGAATTCATGAAAAGATTGAATAACTTGCTCCCAGTGACACAACTAATAAGTAGAAAAAGTGGGATTCAAGCTCAGGCATTCTGTGTTCTTGGCCACTGTACTAACATGTGGTAGTCAAAACACTGATGCCTTTTGACTCAATGTGAGGAAGAACGGTCTAGAAATTAGAACAGTTCAAAAAAGGAAAATGCTCATAAGTTCCACGTTATATTTTTAAGACTAGTAATCATATGTTTGGGTTACTTTAGAGGGAACTCTATTAGATGAAAGGTTGAACTAAATGATCTCAAAGACTCTACAATTAAACTAGCCCTTTACTTCTGATCTGGCCACCCATCTTAAGCCTGCACATTTTGGAAATGTGCTATCTGTATTTCTGTCTAAATCATTAACAGAAATACTATATTTGGCAAGACCAGGGTAGAACGATTGCTATACCATTAAGACCTTCTCATAAGCTAACATTCTTGTATGGTTATTTAATCAGCTGTAGAACTTCCTAATCATATAATTATCTACTTATCACTTTCTATCTGTTCACAGGGACATCGTAAGACTCTTTATTAAGAGCTTCACTGAAGCCAAGATTCATTAAGTTTATCCCATTCCCCTTAGCCATCACCTAATTAGTTCTTTTAAAAAATGAAATTAGCTTAATTTAATGTGGCATGTTCAGGATCCCGTGCTGGCTTCTCGTGACCACTAATTCCTTCTTCAAGTGTTCAAAAACCAGCTGTCTGATAATTTGCTGTAAAATTTTGCTGAGGTTTATTTTTTATTTAACAAATACAGTACTTTGTAAATACTAATTGACTTAATGCCATGCATTATTTTTATTTCCATTTTACAGATGAGAAAATTGAGGTATGGAGAGACGTTAAGTAACTTGCCCAAGGCCACATAGTTAATAAACAGTAGAGCTGGTCCAAATCAGCAGTTTGGCTGTTGGATCTGTGCCTGTGAGCACTAAGTTTGTTCCCTCACTGATATATGACTTTAGAAACCCCGCATGCCTGTTTGTTTTCTCTGTCTCCTACCTATCCATCCCCATACACTTTAATCTTTTTGAAGAGCAGAGTAACATTCCCCCATTTCCATTATGTTAAACTTCCAGGGTATTTGTTGAATCTACCAGGAATCCCTTGGCCTGATATGGGGACATCTTCAAAGTTCCCCATCACTTCCAATTCATCAAACAGTTTCTTTGAGGTTAAGAATGATGTAGAGATGAACTCTTCCATATTTTTCTTTCTCAGATTTCTGAGATATTACCTTGAAGACAAACCAGTAATGTAACATTGCTTTATTTTAGGACAATTTAAAGTACAGCAAATGTACAGACAAATTACAGCAAATGTCCTGTGACTATCAAGACCAACTTTGTGTTGACTTTTGTGTTACTGAATTAGGAAATGATCAGTATTATTTCTGTATTTAGGCAATCTATCCCATCACTTTAGTTTATCTGTCCATTTATCTTCACCAAAATGCCTCTTTCCCTGTCCTTAAGGTCACAGATTGCCGTGAAATTGTGTATCATTTTCATATCAAATGCTAACCCAGTCTTTTCCCTTTGATCTTTAAAAAATCTAACCCTTTCATTGTTGTGCTCAAATCATGAGTTCTGTTCTACAAATCTTGATCATACATTCTTGATAATTGTCTTTTTGTTAATATTAATAATTTGGAATTTAATGTCACCTCTTTGCCTTCTTTCAGCTTTGTCATTGCATAGGAGTGTTTTAATTATTGAATGTGTCTCACATTGCAGCTCATTTATTTGGCTCCAAGAAAGAATTTTCTTGACATCCAGTGGTGCTTTCCTGATTGTGCATTTTAAGACTGATGATTCTGTAGGAGAAAAGTTTTAAACTTTGTTTGGAAGAGATGATTCAGAAACAACCACAAAAAAGCAATATTGAGACCCCACTGCCTATTAATAGTAAGTAATTGCATTAGACATTTATTAAGGCAGGTACTGCATAAGCTTTGAAGTAGAACCTGGAGGACCATTGGTTTAAGGATCACTATTAGTCCCCCTGCTGTATACTAAAAACAGGATATCTTTATTTAAACTGTTTCTTAAATAGCTCATCTGGGGTTAGAAATTTAATTGGTGGGTGCATATTATTTTTATCTAAGAAATAATGATAAACACAAAAGTCAGTTGCTATTTAATTGATCCAGTGGGGACATTCAAGCTGAAACAAACATAAAGTTCATTGTATTTCCATGTCTCTATTACCATATCTCTTCTAAGTAACCAACTCTTGATCCCTTAAAGGCCCCCAAAGGGAATATTTTAGCTGAACATATACTAACTTCTCTGCATAAAACAGAAACAAATTTAACAATTTTTGTATGTATTCGATGTACTTATAAGATAGAATTTCATCAGTTGTGCTTAAGACTTAAAAACTCAATGAATCTGTTAGTAGGAGATTCTCTTGAATAGAATATAATTCTGGGCAGAATTCTCCTAATCACCTTCAGTGAAAAGTCCTTCTTGCCATACCTTTGTCTTTTCTGTGATAGGGAAATGAATGGGCTCCCTGAGGAGTCCTTGATTTGAGCCATATGCTAGTGAACTACAACATCCTATAGGTGAGATTTTGAATTATTTAAGGGATTCTCACCTAATTGACCCTTCTTCTGTCTCCATTGCTTTTATTTTTCCATCTCTGCATCTCTCAACTGACATTTCATTCTCACAGTAAAAATATTTAGACTGCCTCATTTCTATTAAGTATTTCTTTTTTGTAAGTTGAGTACTAAGAAAATACAACTCTTATACATGTTTATAGACAGTCCAAGGGTCTAAGAGTAACTACATATAATGTGGATTAAAATCCACCCTTAAACCTTAATGCAGCAAGAACAGTTTTGAATATACACCTTTATGGGTTTTTTCCCTGAGATCTGGGATAGTCTTAATTTTGAAGAGTTTTCTCATTTTTTGGCACATATATTTAAAAAGAGGAGGAAATTCATGTTTTAAACATATCTGAAGAGAAAGTAGAGATGTGTTTTTATATAATATTGAATAAACAAACACAGCTTCATGGTGTTAGAAACTTTTTGTTTTGAATAGATTTTTGTTGTGAAATCGAAATCTCCAGTAAAGAATTTAACAAATGACCATATCTTTTAATTCCCAAATTATGGAGCTAGGAGAAGCTTTTTTTTTTTTCTTTTTTTAATATTTGAGGGTGTTCATACTTAAATAAGTCTCTTGTTTTTTAGTGACTAAAACTACTTCCTGGAGGATTTCTTTTTAAATCTGAGAATGGAATAAACAAGTGCTAGAAATTTTCCTTAGGCTTCTCCTATATATATATATATATATATATATATATATATATACACACACACACACACACACATACACA
>NW_007776842.1:3112-3490 GCF_000696425.1 Galeopterus variegatus | reverse complement strand
CATCAGACAGATCATCTAGGCAATACATCAACAGAGAAACACAGGATTTAAACCATACTTTAGACCAATTGGATGTGGCAGACACCTACAGAATATTTCATCCAACAACTACAGAATATACTTTCTTTTCATCAGCACATGGAACATTCTACAGGACCAGACCACATGTTAGGTCACAAATCTAGTCTCAACAAATTTTTAAAAGTTGAAATAATTTCAAGTATCTTTCCAGACCACAATGAGTTAAAACTAGAAATCAACAATAAGTGACACTTTGAAAACTATACAAATGCATGGAAATTGAACAATATGCTCCAAAATGACCTATGGGTCAAAGAAGAAATTAAACAGGAAATCAAAAAAATTCTTGAAACTAAT
>NW_007776842.1:0-1472 GCF_000696425.1 Galeopterus variegatus | reverse complement strand
CCTAGAGCTGATAAATGAATTCAGTAAAGTTGCAGGATACAAAATCAATACACAAAAATCACTAGCTTTTTTATACTCCAACAGCAAACTAGTAGAAAAAGAAATCAAGAAAGGAAGCCCATTTACAATAGCTACCAAAAAAATAAAATACCTAGGAATCAATTTAACCAAGGAGGTGAAAGAGCTCTACAAAGATAAGTACAAATCACTGCTGAAAGAAATTAAAGAGGGCACAGAAAGATGAAAAGACATCACATGCTCTTGTATTGGAAGAATTAACATCATGAAAATATCCATACTACCCAAAGCAATGTACAGATTCAATGCAATCATCATAAAATACTAATGACATTCTTCACAGAAATAGAAAAAACAATCCTCACATGTATATGGAACAACAAAAGACCCCGAATAGCCAAAGCAATCCCCAGCCAAAAAATAAAGCCAGAGGCATTATGCTACCTGACTTCAACTTATACTACACAGCCATAGTAACCAAGATAGCAGGGTACTGGTGTAAAAACAGGCATATGAACCAATTGAACAGAATAGGGAACACTGAGATCAATCCACATAATTATAGGCAACTGATCTTTAACAAAGGCATCAAGAACATACCTTGGCGAAAGGACAGCCTCTTCAATAAATGGTGCTGGAATAACTGGATATCCATGTGGAGAAGAATGAAACCAGATCCATACCTCTCGCCATGTACCAAAATTAACTCAAAATGGATTAAAGACTTAAATATAAGACCTGAAACTACAAAACTCTTAGAAGAAAAAAAGGGAAAATACTTCAGGATGTAGGACTGGGCAATGACTTTATTAATAAGACCCAAAAGCACAGGTAACAAAAGAAAAAATAAACAAATGAGATTATATCAAATTAAAAAGCTTCTGCACAGCGAAAGGAACAATTAACAGTGAGAGAAGACAACCTACAGAGTGGGAGAAAATGTTTGAAAACTATGCAATTTGACAAAGGATTAATATCCAGAATATACAAGGAACTCAAACAACCTAACAGTATAAAAACAAGTAACCAGATTAAACAATGGGCAAAGGGGCTTAATAGACATTTCTCAAAGGAAGACATACAAATGGCCTACAGACACATGAAAAAATGCTTAGCATCACTAAGCATCAGGGAAATGTAAATCAAAACCACATTGAAATATCATCTTACCCCAGTTAGATTAGCAATTATAAAAAAGGCAGAAAATAACAAATGCTGGCAAGGATGTAGAGAAAGGTAAACACTTACATATTGTTGGTGGGACTATAAATTAGTGCAGCCATTATGGGAAACAGTATGGATGTTTCTCAAACAACTGCAGATAGAACTGCCATACGATATAGCAATCCCAATGCTGTATATATGCCCAAAGAAATGGAAATCATCATGTCCAAGGGATACTTGCACTACCATGCTTATTGTAGCTCTATTTACAATAGCCAAGATATGGAACC
>NW_007776841.1:3174-3490 GCF_000696425.1 Galeopterus variegatus | reverse complement strand
GAGTGGGTCTGCTGCTGTCCAGGCCCTGAAATTAATTCACTCACCTGGCCAGAGGTGGTCTAGATCCTGCGAGCCAACTGAGCCTGTGAGCCGGCAGGCCAGACAGGGCTGGTGCCTGATGCAGTGGCAGAGGTTCAAAGGAGGGAGGCCACATTCTCTGAGAAGTGGGAAGGTGGGAGAAGTTTGACTCTAAGAACACAAAAGAGAGTATAAATACTGTCAGGCATCAGTCATTTTGGCCTGATCCTGGCCCAGCACCCATGAACCCATATTGGAGAGCCGTGGAGAGTGGGTGAATGGCATGATGGAGTTTGAG
>NW_007776841.1:0-2530 GCF_000696425.1 Galeopterus variegatus | reverse complement strand
CACCCATGAACCCATATTGGAGAGCCGTGGAGAGTGGGTGAATGGCATGATGGAGTTTGAGGGGTGAGTGAGAGTTCTCCAGGTGGAGGAGAAGCATTGAGCCATCCACGTGGACAGAGACACTAAGGACTGGGGACAGGTTTGGGAAATGGTGAGCACATCCCTGTGCCCAGACTATACTTTGATCTGAGAGTTTGGGCAGAGGGGAGGGGGTATTAGTTATCTAGTTGTTTTAACAAATTGTCACAGACTTAACAACTTCAAACTATACACATTTATTATCTCAACAGTCCTGTAGTTCATAGTGTGATACAGATCTCACAGGGCCAGGATAGTGAAATGGCAGGGCTGTGTTCCTTTCTGGAAGCTCCAGGGAAGGATCTGTTTCCTTGCTCACTTGGGTTGTTGGCAGAATTCTGTTCCTTGCGGTTGCAGGACTGAGGTCCCATTTCTTTGCTGAATGCTAGCTGAGAGCGTTCCCAGATTCTAGAGGCCACCCACATTCCTTGACTCGTGTCCTCCTTCCTCTACCTTCAAATGCAGCAATGGTAGGTTGAGTCACTTTCATGGTTTGAAGCTCTCCTCCTCCTTTCATCTCATCTCTGCCTCCTTCTTCTACTTTTAAGAGCTTATATGATTAGAATGGACCCACCCCACCCACTCAAACTGATTGAGATAATCTCCCATCTCAAGATCCATGACCTTAATCACACCTGCAAAGTCCCTGTTGCCTTATAAGACAACATATTCATAGGTTCTGTAGATTAGCACGTGGACATCTTTGGGGGGGGCATTATTCCTCCTATCAGGGGAGGAAAAAAGCAACATTTGTTTAGCATCTGCTAAATGCCAAGGACCAAGCAAGATGCTCAGTACCCATCATTTCATTTTGTCTTTACAGCTGCCCTGCAAATTAGGTAGTATTATCTCCATTTTATTTATTTATTTATTATTTTTAAAAGATGACTGGTAAGGGAATCTTAACCCTTGGCTTGGTGTCAGCACCATGCTCAACCAGTGAGCTAACCGGCCATCCCTATATAGGATCATATCCCGTGGCCTTGGTGTTATCAGCACCACACTCTACTGAGTGAGTCACAGGTCGGCCCTTATTATCCCCATTTTAAAGATAGAAAAGCTGAGGGTCAAAGGGATTAGTGAAGGATAAACAGTGTATAAGGAGCAGAGGCATGATTTGAACCCAGATCTGCAGACTCAAAGCCTGTGCCCTCTCAATGGAACCACAGCACTCTCTCCTATGATCTGGGGCAGATGGACTGCGGCCAGCCATGAGAGGCTCAGCGTCCCTCTCTGTCAAATGCCCTGGGACTCTAGGACACACCTGCACCCTGCAGAAGGAGCCCAGGGCTGGTGGTCCTTCCCCAGGACACAGCAGATGTAGGGCTGTGGGGCTGAGTTAGCAGGTAACCGCTGCAACAGACACTGTCATGCTTGGCTGATGGCTGCTGTCAGGTAGAATGGCTCTGTCCTGCCAGAGTTGCACAGGCCCAATTAAATCGTGGGGGATGAGTCAGAAGATGCTGTGGAGCCAGCACTGAGCAGGGCTCTGGGAATAATCATACCCACTGCACACAGCTTGTGGGTGGATTTAAAAAATGAGTTGAAAGTGTCCATCTCTGTATCAGACACAGCAGAATTTCAATAAATTATATGTTTTTCTCCATATTCTACATCATTTTCTTTTTTCTATCTCGGAAACTGTCACATTCTACATGAGAAGCGCCCAATTTTCCCCTTTAGAGTAAAAGGAGTTTGAGATTTTCTGCAAAAGAAGCTAGTTTGGTACTTGTCTAAGACCTTGTAGATTTTGTCTTCTGCTCTGACTGCTGCTCAATTGGAAGAGTGAAGTCCTCTGAAACTCATTTGCTGGGGTCCGTCTGCCCTTGTGCACGTGACTTCCCACTCAGGTTGGGGGCCCATGAGCCCGCACGTGCAGAACGGGCTGACGCTGCCTGGTGGGCTGCAGCCTTCCTCCCGTTTACACTTCTGCACTTTATGTGCTGATAACGTGGTTTTAACACATTTATAAACACTCAAGTTTCTTCTTCGATCATGTATTTTTCAATTATTTTTAGGGGTAAATAGTCTTTACACTCCAATAAAATTGCTGTTCTGCAGCCTTGCACATGCTGAGTGGAGGTGAGGAGGAGCCGGACGAGGCCCTGTGCTGAGAGAATCAGCACTGCTGTTCCAGTCCTCGTGGGAAGATACCTTGCTGTGCAGCTTTGGGGAAGTTGCTTCCCCTCTCTGAGCTTCTACATCATTTCTCATGTTCATAGTCTGAATATTCCAGGAGTGTGAAGCTTGAGGCAAATGGGAGTTGAAGGGCTTAGTTTGTTAAATGAGTAACTACCTAATGTGTGCCAGGCACAAGGATGTATTCCAGGGAAGCAGACATGTCTGCTGACCTCAAGGAGTACGTATTCTGGAGCAGTGCCATGTAAAAACGTCACTATAATATATACAGAATGGAAGCTCCATGCAGGCAGGGATTTTTGTACATTTCATT
>NW_007776840.1:0-3490 GCF_000696425.1 Galeopterus variegatus | reverse complement strand
CTAGTTTTGACAACTAAGGACACAGCTAAGAAAAAAATAAATAAAATTCTCCACTTTCATGTTTAGAATATATCCATTTTAGGGGACAGCAATGTCACCAAAAGGCTGGCTGACCTCAGCCATGAGGTAAACAGGCACTTTGGGAAGAGGAGTCCACTGGGAAGTCTCCAGATGAGGGTCAGCCAGATGTTACCTACCCAAGAAAGGACCACAAGGGGGCCTCTCATCTGCAACCAATTCACTGGGCCACAGGCAAATAACTAGATTATCAGTAGGGACCAGCCCCAGAGAGGGCAGTAACACCCCTGTGTAAGTAGGGACCTCAGCCTCTCCTCTCCTTCATGCTCCTGATCCAAATCTAAGCACTGGGGAAAGACAGGAGGTGGCAAGAATGGAGAATGGCTTTAACTTATGCATGAGAATGCTGCAGTTTTCAAATAATCAGGACTGAGTCTCACAGAACTTACTGGAGACTGCTTGTTAACAAAAAGTGTTTGAGAACTTAGGAAATCAGACTGAGGCTATCAGAAATCTTGCTCCCAGGCAGAAAGACTGCACAGTGCACAGCTGGTGGCAGTTGTTCAGGAAAAGAAAACCACTTCTATCATACTCCCAGTGAGTTGAGACTCTTCACTAAACTTGTCATATATAATATATATCTATCCAGAAACTTTCCTAAATGAGTACAAGCTTTGCCTCTCCTGCTGTTTTTCAATCTAACACTATACACATCTCAATGCATTTCTGTAAAATAACTACAAATGACTTATATTTGTATGGTGCCTTCAATTCCACATGGTTCTTACAAATTTTTTTTAATCTCACAAAAGTCATTTTGGCAGTTAAAAGCACACAGCTAGAAAATGGCAGACCCAGGACTCAGAAACAACTCTCAAGTCCTACAAAACTCAAAGTCAAGTTTCCGTTTTCATCTGTAACTGGTGTCTGGTCCCGGGCTGTCTTGATTTTTGTCTTTGTGAGCTGAGGAAATTGAGGCGGTCACTTGCCATGGGCCTTCCTCCTCTCTACACTCTTTTCACTTGCACCGCTGCTTTGTTTCCACCTCAGATTTTTCTCCCTCCCCTTTATTCCTTCTCCTCCCATATCTACTTCACGTCTAGCTCATGCTCATAAGAAAAAAAAAAAAAAAACAATCACTGAATCCAAATGCCATAATCAGCAGTGGCTCCTTCAGGAAATAAATCAAGCACAGGAGCCCTCAGCACTCAACTGCGGAAAGACTTCATTCTGAGGGGAACACTTCACAGCTGTTGAGAATCACGGTTTTTGGTGGGTTGTTTCTTCCCCCTTCGGTGAGAAGGAGAGGCTTGTCAAATCAAAGGCTGGTATTTGTTCTTTAGTATCTGATTTAGGAGGTTACACATCAGATGGAAGCACTTATAAAAGGATTATGGCATTATAGAAAAATAATCACCACTCTGAATATTATTGCTTGTAAAGTTGCTCTAAGGAGTAGCCAGATTAATCAGAAAGAGGCAATGTGTTTATTTCTTTAGCTCAGCATTCCGATGGTCAGAGATACTCCTAGTCCTATTAGTAAATGTTAAGTCCTAAGGGGAACCAAAGGAGTAAATTAAAGAGATTAGCCTGCAAATTTTCACAGCTTACCACCACGTATCCTCCCCCAAAAGTGATCTATGCATGGCATATTGGGAAGAACTTGAGTTATAATGTTGTTGTTCCCAGCACTGTATCTAACATAGGCAGACATAGGAAGTGAGGGAAAATAACATTTGCCGAGTATCTGCTCTGAGCCAGGCACTGGATGTGGACCTTAATAAATGTTACATTATGCAATTCTCCTTACAACCCCATGAGGTTATCTTCATCTACAGGGATCAAGCTGATGCACAGAATTCAAACCCAAATTAATTTGATCTCATAGGCCTGCACTTTTTAAAAATTCTACCAGGAACCACCTCTTTGCCTAAGGTCTTCATCGATGATAATGGCAGAGACAGTGCCATATATTCATTACATCATTTTTGGAAGAGAACCCCAGCTGACCTACATAGTATGTCCATGAATAAGACGCAAAGCTTTTGTCCTAGCCATTGAATTCAGAGTATGTTTGTTACTACAGAATAGCTTATTCCATTGCAACTAATATGGTAATAAGTATGTCATCTTTAGTTGACTGAAAAGAAGGCACTGCAGGAGGAAGAGCAGATGGAGAGATAGGTACCTCCAGAACTAAAACACCAAGCAGGCTTATCTGTCCTGACTGGGGAGATAAGGCAGGAGAGTGTCTTGTTGACAAAAATAGACCTTTTAATTAAGACTATTAAAAGCTAATAGCACGTCATATGGTGGTTCTTTTGAACAAGGTTTCAAACTTTTCACTATCTTCATGCAGCCAAAGGAAAGATCATGGATGTCTCCTTAATTCCCCAATTAATAAGCATATTAGTCAAGCTTCTCCAGAGAAATAGAACTAGTGGGGGATGGATAGATAGACAGATGATAGATGCATGATAGGTAGATGGATAGATAGATAGAGATTAGGTAGATTTATTATGAGAGACTGACTCATGTGATTATGGAGGCCAAGAAGTGCCACAAGTTTGTGGGGAAAGGGAAGGACGGTGGTAGAAGTATGAGTCTGAGGGTCTGAGAACCAGGAGCAGGGATGGCCAAGGACAGGAGAAAATGGACGTCCCAGCTCCAACAGAGACAGCAAATTTGCCTTTTTGCTTCCTTTTTGTTCTATTTGGGCCCTCAACACATTAAATGATGTCTGCCCACATTGGTGAGGTGATCTTCTTTATTCAATCCATTGATTCACATGTCAATCTCTTCTGGAAATATCCTCACAAACACACAAATAATATTTTACCAGCTATCTGGGCACCTCTAAGCCCAGTTAAGTTGACACATAAAATTAATTAGCATGCCAGCTGCCAAAACAAAAATAAAAACCAACATATATATATATATATATATATATATATATCTCACCCTCCCTCTTCCTCCTTGCACAGAAAGTTAATTGCATAAAAGACTAAAGCCTAGTCACAGGTATAAAGGGCCATTTTATTTTTTCATAGATATTAGGAAGTGATTTTAAGGATGTGTATCAATTATCTTATTCATTTGGATAGCATAGACAGTCAATCAATGGAGTTCCCTACTCTGAACAGATGTCTGTTACAAGCCTGAGATAACCAGTTTGGTAATCTAATATCATCTAATATGCAGTTAATTAAAGTCCCCCCCTTTAGAATAAGCAGTTGATCTGCTCCCCAAATATTTAAATACAAATAAAAATAGCCACAGAAAAAATAAAGAGTGAAAAAATTCTGAAGTTAGAAAAGATTATCTTCAGTACTTGTATGTAGACACTTTCCCTTATGCTTTTCCCCTTTGGTCCTTCCTCAAATACCCAAAAACTTTATGTTCCCTTCTCAGTCCTAAAATCTCTATATATGCCCCCTGTGGCAAACACTGGCCTTCCAAAACTGACTAGATT
>NW_007776839.1:2487-3491 GCF_000696425.1 Galeopterus variegatus | reverse complement strand
GCCAAGCATCAGGCTAAGACCAGGGGAGGTTCCTGTCTTCCCAGAGAGAATCATACTCAAGCATGAGACCATGTCCTAGACATGTCAAGAATGAGATAGACACGTGACAGTGGAAAGGGTCCTAAAGCTCACAACTAATTGTGACTAATAGTGGGAAGAAGAGAGAGGAAATGAGGATGAGAAAGGGAATCCAGGAAAGTTCTATGGAAAAGGTAAAAGTCAGTTCAAGTCTCAAAGGTTGAGGAGGATTGTAATAGGCAAAGAAGGAATAGAAGGCACTCCAGGCAGAAAGAAAATTCAGAAGCAGGGCATAGTGTAAGTGCAGGGTACACAGAGAGGATAAGAAGTCCTGTCTGAGGGGCACAGGGAAGACAGGACGTAAGGCTGGAAAAGCAAGTTAGAGCCAGATTGCCTAAGACTTCAGATGAGATCAGGGAGCTTGGATTTTAGGACACACAGTGACTTTCAACTCTTGCAGCACATGAGAATAACTTGGGGAGATTATTAAAGTTTATATCCCCAGGCTCCAACCATTGAAATTCAGATTTTAGAATCTTAGGAAGAAAACTAGAGAAGGTTCTCATGGAGAAAATCTGGAGACTGTCACGTGGGAACCACTGATGTACATGATGGGATCCAAGAATTCATGACTTGCTCTAAGTCCCGCCTATAAATGGAATCATACAGTATTTGTCTTTTTGTGTCTGGCTTATTTCACTTAACAGACTCAAGCATGAGATGTCCTCGAGGTTCATCCATATTGTAACATGTGTTAGAATTTCTCTCCTTTTTACAGATGAATAATATTCCACTGGATGTATATACCACATATTTTTATCTACTGATTCATCAGTGGCCACATGGGTTGCTCCATCTTCTGCCCATTACCAGCAATGCTGCCGTGAACATGGGTGTATCCTGGGGGAGTTTTTATGACTCAGTGTCCGGGTTGCCACCCAGACCATCCAAATCCAGTGAGGCCCAGACATTAGTATTTTTTAAAA
>NW_007776839.1:0-761 GCF_000696425.1 Galeopterus variegatus | reverse complement strand
ATAGTGGCTTCTATCAAGACACAGGCAGAAAAGTGTAAAGTGCAGAGGAGGAGAAACTGCCCGAAAGTAAACTTGCCACATCTCAAAATCCTACAGGGAAAAGCAATGAACCACAGCTACATTAAAGAAAAAATAAGTCCTTCCAAGCCAGGTGCAAAGTTGGAAGATGGCTAGGCCAGAAAGAAGAGCATAAATCCGATGGGAGAAGAACAGCATACAAATGACCTAATTTAAACACTAGGCACAAATACAGCATCCTAAACAGTGAGGTTAATGGTTGAGATCCGGGGTCCTGGGTGGAGTCCTAAAGACCTAGGCTCAAGACCCTGTTCTGTCACTTACCACATCTCGGGAAGGTTACCCTCCCTCAACCTCACTGTCCTCATCTGTGAAATGGGGATACCAATGCCTACCACTCAGGATGTGTGATTGCGAATGAGCTAATCCACCTGCAGTGCCTTTCACTGAGGGGCGGTCTGCCCCCAAATGCCTCTCCAAGGAGGCTAGGTCTTCCCCTCTGGGGCCAGCTGCATGCTGCTTTTCAGTCATGGTAAGAAGAGGAAACCCTGTTTGTTTTACTCTACACTTCCATTTTCTAGTCTCTCCAAGGTGCTTAACCTCATTTCTAAGATAAATGCAAATTAAACTAGCCTGAAATATCATTTTTCACCCATCAGATTGACTAACATCCTAAAGTTTGATAAAACTCTGCTGTGGAGGCTGTGAAGAATCAAGGTCCTCTCAGACTGCTGATTTGAATG
>NW_007776838.1:0-3462 GCF_000696425.1 Galeopterus variegatus | reverse complement strand
CCTGGGTGTCCTCAGGGAACAGAAACCCCTCCATGAGGCAGGCATTCACACCCCAGAGCTCGGTCCTCTGTGCTCAGCCCCAGGTGTCCTCAGGGAACAACAAGGCCTCCATGAGGCAGGTGTTCACACCCCAGAGCTCGGTCCTTTGTGTTCAGCCCCAGGTGTCCTCCGGGAACAGCAAAGCCTCCATGAGGCAGGTGTTCACACCCCAGAGCTCGGTCCTTCGTGCTCAGCCCCAGGTGTCCTCAGGGAACAATGAGCCCTCCACGAGGCAGGTGTTCACACCCCAGAGCTCGGTCCTTCGTGCTCAGCCCCAGTTGTCCTCAGGGAACAGCGAGCCCTCCACAAGGCAGGCATTCACACCCCAGAGCTCAGTCCTCTGTGCTCAGCCCCGGGTGTCCTCAGGGAACAGCAACCCCTGCATTAGGCAGGCATTCACACCCCAGATCTCATTCCTCTGTGCTCAGCCCCCAGTGTCCTTAGGGAACAGCCACCCCTCCACAAGGCAGGCATTTACACCCCAGAGCTTAGTCCTTCTTGCTCAACCCTGGGTGTCCTCAGGGAACAGGAACCTCTCCACGAGGCAGGCATTTATACCCCAGAGCTCAGTCCTCCGTGCTCAGCCCTGGGTGTCCTCAGGTAACAGTGAGCCCTCACCGAGGCGGGTGTTCAGAGGCCTCTTCTGACCTTTCCCTCTGTGTTTATGGGCTGATTCAAAAGCATGCATGGTAAAATGAAGGCGCTCTCCTCCAAGGGTAGAGGAGGCGGCAAAGTCTAAAAGCAAATAAGTAAATTGGAGGCTTCAGGAGAAAGACAGCATCTCAGCTGCGCTGATATGAAAACCTGTGGCTCATCAGTCAGTCCAACCAATGGCATCGGCCGAATTGTCCCAAAGGGCCCAGCTCTTGGTCTCTGGATTCAGCAGAACTGGGTTCCTGCCCTGGCTCTCCAGCTCACGGGCTGTGTGCCCCGAGCTCAACACTCCCCTTCACCTACATTTGTAAATGCTGGTTGC
Organism: Galeopterus variegatus; assembly: GCF_000696425.1. Taxonomy (NCBI): domain Eukaryota; kingdom Metazoa; phylum Chordata; class Mammalia; order Dermoptera; family Cynocephalidae; genus Galeopterus; species Galeopterus variegatus. The sequence continues at coordinate 2,447 of NW_007776838.1, read as the reverse complement.
AGTTATTCTTAGCAACAACGGATATGTGCTTAAAGTTTTAAAAGTGCTTTTTTAAGACTCTCCACCCCGTATTTTCAACACTTCATACGTATATTCCTGCTATGTATTTAGCTGCCTGTGTGAACACAGACACAGCCTACCACTGGCTGCAGGTGGCTCCTACAGAGTTTAGTTGACCTCCCACTGCAGGGCATGTAGGTAGGAGCTGCTGCTCCCTACTCTGTGCTGGGAGAAGCTATTCTGCAGCAGCGTGGGGGGCCAGCTGCCACGTAACTGCTTCTACAGGTGTCCTCAGAGTGCTTTGCAGGCTATGTTCGCAGGCCAGCCTCCTTGACCACACTTGCAGCAGAGCTGATTCTGAATCAATATCCAAGATCCATCCTGTGGTTCCACAGGCACAGGCAGAGCAGTTTCCATGTGCCATCGCTATGTCAGCATGTGAACCAGAAGGAATGTGCGCCAGGTGAGCCGCAGCCTGAGTGCTGGCTTGCTTTTTTAGGGTATCAGCTGTGTGTGCCTCTAATCACAGGGGAATTCCTCGTGGTGGCAGCTCCAGCCAGCACAAAAGACAGAAGCACATCTCTGTACATTTGGTGGGTTCTGTGCATAGATCTTGTGTCCTCTCTCTTTCTCTCTCTACCCCTGAAAGTGATATTGCCCTCGGCCCCCAGCTTCTAGCTGCATAAGCACTGGCTCCGTCAGCTGTGCCCCCAGCCTGGAGGGGGACGGCCCTTGATCCTTCTCCTTCGGCACTATGAACAGGGTTCCCCCAAACCACACACTTTTGATCTTGACTGCCAGTTAATGTTGGAGGTTAACTGATTAATGTTGATGTTAGAGATTTATAGATTTTCACCATAAAACCTTTACTTCCTTCATATACATTTGTAAATGCTGGTTGCAGTTATTCTTAGCAACAACGGATATGTGCTTAAAGTTTTAAAAGTGCTTTTTTAAGACTCTCCACCCCGTATTTTCAACACGTCATACGTATATTCCTGCTATGTATTTAGCTGCCTGTGTGAACACAGACACAGCCTACCACTGGCTGCAGGTGGCTCCTACAGAGACCTCCAGTCAAAGCAGTTAGTACCACGACTGTGCCTGCAAAGAATCCGTTGGCTTTAGAGTCTGTCACCAGATTCCTGCTCTGCTAGATTGTGCTGCTGCTCCTGTGACTTACTGCCCAGCTCTGTAAGGGGACTGTACTTCCCTGTCTTTCCAGCTCCCAACACACACGCAGCAGACGTGGACATGTGACTTGCTTTGGCCAGTGAAGTGTTGGTGAAAGTGACACAAGACATTGTTGACATAGACCAGGGCACATTGTTCTTGTCTGCCACCCCAATGATGGCATATCCTGGACAGGGGCCGCTCCTTCAACCCAGACCCCAGAGGGAAGGAGAGATGTGGAGCGGAGCTGCGGTCACCCACGGCCGGCGTGCAGAGTGAAAGAGGATCAACTGTGCTGCCCTCCAGCGACCTTTGAGATTGTCCCTTCCTGCTGCAGACCCTCACCGAGGCTGGCCCACGCCCCACTTAGAAGTAAACTCAGAGAGAGAATTTTCATCCTCAGCAATTTTCTCCCTTCTTGGAAATCACTCCTTCTCGTCTTTGAATGCAAAAGCTTACTTCAGTGTCCTGGCCATCGAGGTGAAGGGTTTTGTGCTGTCAAAACAATCATCAATACTTGGGCACTTATTATATGCTTCACACAACAATTTATTTAAGGCAAATCTGTGGGAGAGGTACTGTTACAATGACCACCGCACATGTGAGTCACCAGCTGGATCTAGCCAGCTGGAACTTGACCCCATGCACTTGGGCTCTGGAATTCAGGCTCACATCTATTCTGTGTCCTCTGATGGAGCTGTGGCATCTGGTGAAAAATAAATGCAAACACAGCAAATCCTAGGAAGGTGGCAAGTGTGCTTGAATCACATGCACCCTGGAGAAAGTCCTAGGAAGAGGCTTGCAGGTGCTTTGGGTCACGGGAGAACAAAGGACTTGGGTTATGCATCAGACGATTAATTCAAGCCTGGAGACTGCGTCTGGACCTTGCTAACTTGCTGCTGCTTTGATCCACTCTAGTCAAATCACTGCAGGTAATAAGCCACAATGCTGCATTTCTACATGGTCTCTTCTGTTCCACCCATTGGGAAGACATCCAGGAAGGAAGCCCCAGAGAGAAGAAGTAGGCCTGGAGAAAGGGGTGCTCTCTCTAGACTGCCCTGAGTAAAGCTCCACAGCTGTCAGACACTGTCTTCCAGAATGTTCCTCCATACCCTCCACCCATACCCTGGTTGCACAGAATCACCCAGAGCCAAGGACAGCAGTGAGTTGACAACAGTGATCACCAGGGGGCCACACAGAATGCAAAATGCAAGGTTGTCTTTTTTCTTTTTATTAAGAATAATATAAAATTTTACCTGATGATGAATTTTATT
>NW_007776837.1:2872-3491 GCF_000696425.1 Galeopterus variegatus | reverse complement strand
ACCCAGTTCTGTTCTCTCCTTCTGAAAGCTCAATGTATTATTGTGATTGTTTTTTTCTTTCCTCCTTCCTTTTTCTTTCTTCTTCCTTTCTTTTTCTCTTTCTTTCTTTCTGTTTCTTCTTCCTTCCTTCCTTCTTTCTTTTTTCTATTTATTTACTTAATTTTTAGCTCCCACTGGTAAGTGAAGACATGCAGTATTTCTCTTTCTGTGCCTGGTTTATTTCACATATCATAATTTTCTCCAAGCTCATTCATGTTTCTGTGAATGGCAGAATTTCATTCTATTTAACAGCACAGTAGTATTCCATTGTATATATACACCACATTTTCCTCATCCAGTTTTCCGTCAATGGACATTTAGGTTGATTCTGTATCTTGGCTATTGTAAACAGAGCTGCGATAAACATGGGATTGCAGGTATCCCTTCTATATGATCATTTCCATTCCTTTGGGTATATACCCAGCATTGGAATGGCTGGATTATATGGTAGTTCTAATTGTAGTTGTTTGAGAAATCTCCTTACTATTTTCCATAATGGCTGTACTAATCTACAGTCCCACCAACTGTTTAGAAGGGTTCCCCTTCTACATCTCACCATCATTTGGTATTTTCTGTCTTT
>NW_007776837.1:0-1163 GCF_000696425.1 Galeopterus variegatus | reverse complement strand
GAGTCATCTGATGGCAACACTGCACTGGATGTCAGTGCAGAGAGATGGAAAGGACACAATATCATTAACTCACTGAATTACCCATCAGTCAGATCTCTGGAGTGTAGTTTACGTGATATAACAACTGTAATTACTATTTAAGTGTACTGGACTCTGTTTTCTGTTAATTGTGGCTTACATCATTCTAACATATACAAGCCTCCCCTTTTTTTCAGATGGAAGACTTACAGGTAGAACCAACATATTAAAATTTTATATCAGTCTTTAAAATTTATGTAAGGAATAGTAGAATACATATTCCAATATTTAGTATTTAAATTTAAAATTCAGCCCATTTACATATAAAATTCAAATTTAATTAAAGAAAAATAAGCAAAACTTGTTTTAAATGTGACATTTATAAGATTTCTAAAAACTAAGGCACAAAAATATCAATTTTCCCATGTTTACCTGAAAAATAGGAACTGGACATAATATTTCTCAGAAAATACAGAAAATTTTGATTCATAATCTGTTCTTAATCATCATATGATACTACTACTTTTGTTTCTGGAATGAGACTTGTGGGTTATTGATCATTTAGTGCAGCTTATGAAAACATTTCTAAGATGGTTTCTAAGAGAATAAGGAGAAAGGAGAATTACAGGAGGTATTTTATGGGACATATATTAAGCTTTAAAAAAGCTTATAATATAATATAATGTAAGTTTAAAAAAAAAACAAAGCTGGTTTTCCTAGGGAACAAGAGTTGTACAATACATGTTGTTTCTAGATTCCTTGATTATAAAATCCCATTACTGTTAGAAGTATGTGTGTTGCAAGTTAACATGACTGACCCCATCCTTATCCCAGTTGTAAAAACAGCTAAATACATTCTACACTATATAGTTCTGTGGTCACAAGCCTGTTCCTGTGTTAGCAAGAAAAGCACAGATGCCAGCTCTTTCCTATGTAGATGAGAAACAGAGTAGCTCTCTAAAACAGACCCCTCCTCAAGTAACCACATTTCCTGCCCTTACACCCGGGTGTGATAGACCCATACCCAAGAAGCTTCTTTACCTAGGTTTAACTCATAACCACTGACCCATTTAAACTAAACATGTTTTTTTTGTGCAAAATTGTATGCTCTGCTATAACTTGCATATTTTGGCTTCTTTAAACCA